>NC_072822.1:12037500-12237500 GCF_027744805.1 Dunckerocampus dactyliophorus | reverse complement strand
GACATATTGACACGTTAATTTTATCAGCATGGGGAATATCACACCCTTCGCTTTCCACCAGTCTGTGTGCTTGGTATGTACTGTATACAGTACTGCAACATTAACAATCAAACTTGGTGGACATCTTCGATATTAGCTTTCTTTCCGATATCAGATATACCAATATTGTCCAGCAAAATAAGACAAATACCGCAATATACAATGTAACTTATAGAAAAGTCCATCCATCCATCTTCTATGCCGCTTATCCTCACTAGGGTCGCGGGTATGCTGGAGCCTATCCCAGCTGACTTCCAGCTGACTCCCAGCATACCTATGGACAATTTAGAGTCACCAATTAACCTAACACGCATGTTTTTGGAATGTGGGAGGAAACTGGAGTGCCCGGAGAAAACCCACGCACACACAGGGAGAACATGCAAACTCCACACAGAGATGCCCAACAGAGATACAAACCCAGATCTTGTTATAGAAAAGTGTGATATGTAATTTAAACATTTTGTCTCAACAAAAGTTATCAAAGAATCATGACCAATAGTCAACTAAAATAACATGTTCTCCTACTATACACAAGAACGATAGGTGAGTCTTAATACATTCAAGAATCCAATTAAATAAGGCCGGCAAGAATTATTTGGAAAGCTGCACAGTTGTATGTGGCACATAATAAACTTTTGAGAGGCAAAATCTGATTATATTTACAATTTTAAATCAATAAACGATTGATCGAATACCGAAATAGTTGTCGATTAAGTGGATAATCGATTAACCATTGATTCATCAATTAAATGTTGCAACGTTAGTGGAATTATAAACTGGGCTCTTTCAGCACTGGTCTGTTCTTATTTTGCTGCAAGTAGGCCAGCGGTGTGTGACTCTGAGTGCAAGATTTAGATTAGAAACATTACAGAAAGACCCTTACCCCTCGCAGATCTTTACAGTCTTCGCAAATTTTAGATTTACAACCTGAAGGCAAAACATGGAAATAATTCCACACTGCAGACATACTGAACTTGTAAGCTGTTGCTGTGTGGAGCATGATGCCGGTATCATTATCGGTAGAAAAACAAATCAATTTGAAGTGATATCTCATCTGATATCTCATTTTTATGCCAATGCCAATACCACTTGCCACTTGATTTTGTAGTGTAAAAATTGCACTGCCATGATTCACTCTTTTCTGATTTTACTTTGTGTTTCAGTTTCTACAGAAACTCGTTAGAGGCAGCAACCTCAGCATGGATTTAATGCACACATCGCTAATTGCTGCCAGTAGGCCCCTACGCTTTCCGCATAAATGGAATCGCTGACAGAATCGTGGACTCGGCCAATAAAAACATAATATACTGTTCATTTCTGTGAGATTCGGTGTTCAACATAATGTGAATGAAATGCTGTCATCGTGAGGAGAAGGAATGTTTGTGTGGGGGAGTATTTCCCCGGACCACCACTCAATTGTGGCAGAATCTTATCATAAACACGAGCCCTTCCCCTCCGGAATTATGGCGACCATTATAACCATTATAATAATGGCGACCTGAAACACCTGAAACAGTTGACGAAAAAAAAGGTTCAAACTCCGCTCTTGAATGGAAGCTGGCGGGCTCAGCTTAGTTTATAAGTGCTGCTACACATATACAGTAGTGGTTAACTTGTATGACTGATAACAGTACTCTCATATACCCATCTAACCCTTCCTCTTATTCACATTAATGTAACAATACACACACCATTGAGAGGGAAAAAAAGAGCAAAAAAGGAAAAGGAACAAAAGGACTCATTTTTGAAGTGGTTTTGAGGTCACACACCAAAAAGATTAAGAAAGCCCCAGATAAGAAAAACGGGCATATGAATTGGTTTGAATTAAAAGATCTATAATTGGGTGGTTGTGCAGAGGCAGTCTAAAAATTTTTCATTTTATATGCAGAAGTCCAATTCACTCAGAAGAATGGGTTGCATTTATGTGATTGTTTGGGAGATCCGAGCTTGCACAGCAATGCAGAAAGAGAAACGAAATGACCTCCACAGCACTCAGACACACGTGGCTGCAGCCCACTGAAGGCAGGGGAGGAAAGAAGACGAAGAGGAGGAGAGACAGAGCTAAGCAGCACTCAAGATATTTATCTTCATTGATAGCCAAAGAGGAGTGGATGGAGAGCCAGGTTCGACTAACAGACAGTGCAGATCCTCTGCAGTGAGTGGTTATTGATTGTAAGAGGATTCCATTCTCGCTTGTGCTGCTCTTGCAAAATTTGGCAGACACAATGAAAAGCACTGGATGCCGAAATGCATTAAAGAGCACACTGCAAAATTGGTTTAACAGCCTAATGCAATGAAATGATGCAAACTTCAAGTGTTGTGCTGTGTCACTGCGGAGAAAGCACCAAAAGAGGAGACGTTCTGGCACATCAGTGACCTTTTCACAGCTAATGAGCCAACATGGTTGTGGTTGTAGCAGCAGTGGGAATACAAGCCACACACACACACACACACACACACACACACACACACACACACACACACACACACACACACACACACACACACCCACACACACACACCCACACCCACCCACACACACACACACACACATACAGCATTCAGGGAAAACGAAGGATCACATGTCAACTTCTTACTGGGTGATGCTGATGCCCGTGGCCTTTTAAAATCAACAGGAGTCGTACATTTAAACTATCATGTGCATCACGAATCAGCCTGACATTGTGTACACTTCAACAAGAAAGTTGTTTGAATCTTCTGACGGACAATCATTGATTAGACGAGGTTATGTACAGCCACAAGTCTGCCAGTGCTTTCCATACACATTTATTGCCATACTGTACACATTTATACTGGATATTCTCAAGGGGCAATTCTACAGAAATGAAACATGGATATTACTTATAGTAGTCAGCGTGCACCTTGTATAACAGTATAGATTTACAATCCTCTTCAGAATTAGTCAATACACAGCCACTATTCTCTAAATAGCTGCCAACACAAGTGTGTACCAAGATAATTGCATCTTGCTATACAGTCAAGCGTGGTAGTGGTAGTGTCACGGTCTGGGGCTGCATGAGTGCTGCCAACACTGGGGAGCTGCAGTTCAGTGAGTGAAAAACATAAATTCCAACATAAACTGTGGACTGCTACAACTGAATACACCTCACAGTGAACACGTCCAAAGTGTCAGTATTTAGTGTGAGCACACTTGTTATCTCGCACTGCCTTAGTCCTCTTTCAATTCCAACAAAGTCATTCATTTTCCACTCCTCCATGATGACATCAGCGGTGGAGCTGGTGGATGTTGGACACCTTGTGCTCCTCCACCTTCCTTCCGCTTGAAGATGCCCCACAGATTCTCAATTGGGTTCAGGTCTGGAGACATATTTAGTCACTTCAGCTTCCTCTGCAAAGCATCATCTTGGAGGTGTGTTTGGGCTCGTTGACATGTTGGAAAACTGGCATGCAACGTAAGTTAATGAAGCTCTGCTTCTGTGTCACAGTACATGTTGGAATTCATGTTTTCACTCCAAAGAACCACAGCTCTAAAGTGTCGGCAGCACTCATGCAATCCAGACCATAACACATGATACCACCACCACGCTTGACTGTACAGCACGCCACAAATATCTTGGTAGTCACTTGTGTTGCCAGCTATTTAGACAATAATAGCGTCAGTCATTTGCATTTGCGTTTACACCGAGTACTCAGTATATACAAGTTTCATTTATATACTGTAGTGTTGCCCTTAGAGAAGATAATCAAATAAGATAATGAAATGTGAGGGGTGTACTCACTTTTGTTAGATTCCATATTACTCCTGACATGACTTTTCAGTCATTTCTGATGCAACATTTGAGAAAGTAGATGTCAATCATTATAGAAACACTACTGATTGGTTTCAATGTCAGAGTGTGTCTTGTTGTTGTTGTCTTGTTAAAGGCCATCGTCGGATTAAAAATTACAAATCCGCAGTTGTTTTGGTTAAATTATCTCAAAAAAGTAACAGAAGTAGTGTCATTTTGTCATGCAACTAATTACTGAACAGTCAAATGACTGAATGAGGTATCATGGCTAAACTTTGTTGCTTGTAAGCAGTTGGTGCACATCCATCCATTTTCTATACCGCTGGAGCCTATCCCAGCTGACTTTGGGCGAAAGGCGGGGTACACCCTGAACAGCGGCGGAGCTATATGGTGGCCATGGCCACCCCTGGTCACTCTCCGGCCACCCCGCTGGCCATCTAGACATTTCAGGTGTCAACTTATTGCCACCCCTATATGAGTAATGGTCTCACCTTGGCCACCCCAATGAAAAATTTGACCCTGAACTGGTCAATCACAGGCAGTCGGTGCACATGTGCATACTGTATGTATGAAATGACATTGCCAACCACTGTCCAGGCATGCATACGTCAGTGTTATGGGATATTTTTGCAGGTCTGTCTTAACTGGACCATTTAGAGAACAACTGTCGTCTGTACACCTAAATTCACAGACAAAAATGTAACTGTTTTAGTCATAACATACATTTTTTATGCTTGGTACTCTGCATTCACACGTAAGTGCAGCTGGTGTTGGACCATGCACACATTAGCATGTCAGCTATGTGAAAGTTGGCAATGCTCCTAATCACTGAATCCCAATCAGCAGCAGAACCAAGGAGGTTAGTCCAAATCCTGCTGGCACCCCACGGCACGAGCAGCAGAACTCACGGGCAGCCCACGTGGTCTGCGCGACGCTGTGACGTGAATCCTCTGACAAGTGACTGAAATTTTCCATGCAGCCCAGAAGTCGAACAAAAATAACGTGGGAAAAGCTTACCGCTTGGTTGTTCGTGTAGTTCATGGTGCAGCAGACAGCAAGTACAAATAACACAAGTCAATTGTCCTTTTGAGGCAACCCAACGCACAACGGAATTTAAGTTAATTTTTTTTTTTTAATCCCGAGTTGCAAGTCACGGGTCTCCACAGTCCAGGCACTCGGTCATTTGCGTAAAAAGGCGATCCATTGTGCGAACCTTTGCGTGGGTCGTCCTCATCGTGCTTGCTTTAGGTCCAGCACAGCTCCGTCCGGACTCTCGCTTCGTCTCCTTCTCACTCACACACACGCTGCAGCACAAGGGGAGGATAAAGAATGACCGACTGATGGACCAACCAAGAGTCGTTTCTTAAGAGGGCGGGAGCGTGCATGTGTGTGTGTGTGTGCACGTAGAGGAGAGTGACTTGTCATTATGAACCCCCTACTCCTCCACTGAGGCATTCGGGGACACCCAGGGTTGTTTAAAGGGCGCACCGGGTGTTGGCAGCAATTTAAAAAGAGTCATTCCATGTTTTGTTCACCCCTTTTTTCCATTTACTGATTTCTCCTGAGACGTCATGGGGGGAAACGTGACAGAATGCATCACTCTGACGCTTCTATTTAAAGAGTTGAGCTGCAAGCGAGCAAAATGGCAAATTGGTGCCTAGTTTGCCCACAGTGGAAAAAAGATGTAACCTACTGTATGTCTGTTTTTGTTTTAGTTACATTTTAAGCAATGATTCAACTTTTCAATGTAATGTCAGTTTAACAGCCAATCCTCACTTTTCCCAATCCTCCAAATTGAGAGACTGATCCACACTTTGGATAATAACAATAATAATTACACAGGCTACTGTTGCGGCCATAATCCACTCCAAGATAAAACCCAACTCTTAGCCCCCGTCGTCACTCCCTGTCCTCCATATGTCCAGAACACATTCATTGCAACACACACGAGAATGAGTCGTATGTCTTAAATGGCTTCTATTCTCTGATTATGTCTACTGTATTTGGTTATACAAGTGTAAAGGTGACTATAGGGGTGTTATGGGAACTGGGACTAACATTCCGATTCTCCCAGAATTGTTAATTAAAAAAAAATTCGATCACTACCTTCGGTGATCGACCAGCCTGCCGGCCAAATAAAATGGCCACATAACACCAATAAAGAAGAAGCTGGCGAACACCAACAAAGAAGAAGTGGCAGGAAGCGTTTGTGTTCATCCATTTCAGCCATGGACGGTGTGCAACGGCACACTAAAGTTTGGCTGAAATTCTGCAAAAAAATGAACGGCCGGCGCAATGCAACATTTGCAGCGCCATCATATCATGCAAAAAGGGTGCACCACTGACATGATTAAACACCTCCGGGTTCACGGTATACAGAGTGCCCTGTTTTTGATGCACTACACTGGCCTTCCTCCAACCAGTCAGGGAAGTCACACAATAAATAATGTTGATCTTATGCCAACATTGAACGCTGGTTAGTAGGAACTCTAACATGGTAGTAACATGGTTAACTTACACTTTGTCTATTCTGCATCATAAGACACTCTCTGACACATAAACAACATGATATGTGTCATTGTTTTTTCATGAGGTTTTCAAAAATAAAAATCATTTGTGAATGTGTGCTCCTATGTACAAAGACTTTGAAACATTTGTGCTCAAGTTCAATGGTTTGGTATTTATATACTCGTTGAAAATATCCCTGTAAGAAATTCATAGTAAAGTCATTCATAAAAAGTTCATGTAATTTAAAAAATAATGGAGACATTCAGACATTTCATCCAATAACTTTGGTTAACACCCTCCTTTAAACCATGCAAACCTGTATGACTCTTCCTCTGAAAACGATCACAATCAAAATTCGCTAGGAACCGGAATCGAAACAAGGAATTGGAATCGGAATCGGGATCACGCAAATTCAAACGATACCCAACCCCAGCTATAATAATGTTCAAACTGTATTTAGAAGGTCATAAACAGGTTTTCTATGCTCTAACTACGAACATACATTGATTCATAAATAAGAAATCCTAGGCTACGTTCACACTGCAGGGTATGATGCCCAATTCAAATTTTTTGTTTAAATAAGATTTTTTATGTGGTCGTTCCCATTACCAAACAAATGCAACTTGCGTGACGTGCATGCGCATGTACAAGTAGTGTACAGTGTTTCATATCGTATCATAAAAAATACAAGACATAGTAATTTATTGATTTATTTTAAACCCTGAGGTGGGTATATTGAGGTAGTGGGGTGATTTACAATCTAGCCAAGCTGATGTACAACATCAGAAAAACAAAGGACAAAAATCATATATCTGAAGTATCACTATTTTCATATCAGAATCGACTTTACAGCATGAGGAGCAGGTATCCCAAAGTATCGATATTTCAGTATCAATCTGCACATTACTAATGCGCTGTCTTTAACGCGTTTGTGGCAATTTCAGGGATTTTGTGCAACGGGAGTCAATATTTTCTCAACCAAATGATTCCGTGTAAGAGATTAAGAAGAAAGAGGGCAAGAAGTGTCCGTAACCAATTAACCTCAATAAACAAGGAATTACTGTATGCCATGACTGTGAGTCAACAGGAATATAGGCTGCACAAATCATATGAAGCAGCAGTCTAATTGGTACATACAGTACTGTATATGTACAGTAATTACTGACAGAGCCACTCATCATTCAGGATAAAAATACATCTAGTCATCCATGTCGACAATAGCTCCCTGTATGCCTGCCTGTGCTGAAGGCCTGGCCCGTGTGAGCATGCTGGCAACTTGTTGTGCAGTGGAGTGCTCTGCCCTGTCAACATGCTGATGTACCATTTGTGGTGAGGTGGGGGGATCAGCTGACTTAGAGCTGGTTTCAAGAAAATCCCTACTAGAAAACTAATAACGGATAATGGACAATTGGTCGTCACGCTAGTACGCCCCTGAAGGAAATGGAAGTTATGCATCAAGTCCAAACAGTGTTCTCGATTTAGCAAAATCTAGAGCAACATGACTTGTTGTTATTACTGGTGAGCAGAGAAATTCAGCAGATGACATGTAGGAGGATGAGGATGGAGGAGGAGAGAGTCTGTCTGTGGGCAGCCTTGGCCCGTAGCAACACAACAACAAAGTCCACCTCAGTGGTTTGGTAACACGTGGCTGCACAACATGCTCTCACCAACATTTTTACAAGAAATGGTACAAAAGTTAAGCACCACATGAGTTCCAAAGTGGACTACAGCCTCTGTTCTAGAAATACAATCTTCGGCAACATAAATCACAGACATGGTAGATATGATACAAAGATACTAGGGTTAGAAAACTCAATAGTTTGTGATTTAAACACTATATTTTAGGTGGTGAGGGCATATAATATTCTGAAACATTTACATTAAAAACAAAATGTTTTGTAGGGAACCCAAAAATGTACGTTTTGAACTACACAGGCCCATTTAGCCTGTTGTTCTCCATTTTATTGTTATTACTATAACTTGCTTTTCAAGAGGAAATGTCTGTCCTTAGTCTCTGATTTTATAAAATAAATTTCCCCATTTCTTGCGACTTATAGTCCAGTGCTACATATACAGTATGTTTTTTTTCCTCTTCATTGTGCATTTTTGGCTGGTGCAACTTATACTCCGGCGCAACTTGTAGTCCACAAAAGACGGTAAATCTATTTATCTTAAGTATTGGAAAACAATAAGCATACTACACTGATTCATTGACGGGTTGCTTTTATGAGGCACTTACGTGATACTTTCATCAAAGGATGCCACGTTGCACATCTCCATACATAGATAGATAGTTAGATAGATAGATAGATAGATAGATAGATAGTTAGATAGGTAGATAGATAGATAGATAGATAGATAGATAGATAGATAGATAGATAGATAGATAGATAGATAGATAGATAGATAGATAGATAGATAGATAGATAGATAGATAGATAGATAGATAGATAGATAGATAGATAGATAGATAGATAGATAGTGAGATCATTACTCACATAGGGGTGGCAATAAGTTGAGTGGGGCCAGTGGGATGTGCCACCACAGGCCACCATGTAGTTCCGCCACTGACCCAAAGTTTAACCCCTTAAGTCAAACTGACTTTAAATTTCTCAGGCATCTCAAATTGCTCTACAAAACTGATTTTGCACATTAACATACTTTGTGTGGGTAACCGGCTCAGCTGAGTGAATGTGACCTTTAGCTGTATTGCTCTCAATAACAAAGAGCTGAAAGCATGACAAAAAACATGAACTATAGTTCATAATTTGTCAGCCCTCTTATTATTACACATCCTCTCGGAGAGAGCAGACATGTGCAACCCAAACAAGATGAGGCTTGATAACGCAGGACTTAGATGCTGTAAATATACCCCAGTTAATCAGATTAAGGTTTCATCAGCAAGTAGCTGTGCCAAGCGAGCGACCCAAGACCAATTTGCATTCACAGTTCAACTGAGGTGTTGAAGGAGTAAAGCGTGCACACAGTGATGATACATGATGTGTCACTAACATCTGGAGACACAATGAATGAACACCATCCTCATTGAGTGTCACTGCAGCACATTTTCCCAGGGAGAGACGACATGGCATTCCTTCATTGAGTCTACTCACCCACTCCCTCATCTCCTCTCCTCCTCCTCTGAGTCTCTCACACTTCCTATTGACTCACTAACAACACAGCACAGTTTCCTGCAGCGACTGCACATACTGCTAAATCTCCCTCTTTTTGTCCCATTTCCCTGCACTTTGCCATAAAATCTTCATTCTAATCATGACCCAGAAGAGGGACTGCACAGTAAATAAGCTTAGCAAAATTCACATTTTGGGTGCCTTCAGGCTCCTTTGCAGACAGTTTATTCCCCCCCAGTAAAGTCACTGGGCCACCGAGACTGATCCAAAAAGTGGCACTGGGGCTCACAGATAAGATGAAATGGCTTCACTTTGAGATGCAAGACCACTGGAATAACAAATAGACAACAGTTTCTTTCTCATGAACTGTGCAAGAACACTATTAGATTCTATTTCCATGCAGCATGGAAAAATAGCTATGTATGGAAAGTAACATTGTTTTTTGTATGCTATACAACCATATTCTGAATATCAAACTTAAGAAAATATTTTTTTGATTTGGCAGCTGTGAAAATTAAAATAAAAATTGAATTAAAACATTAAACCCCAAAATGCACGTTTCTTCTGAAGCTGTCTTATCCGCCCCCTTCTGGCAGTTAGAGGTATTGTAAAACGCTCATACAAGCGCACGTGTTCCTTATAATTGATCAACTGCTTATCTCTTATGACTAATGCACTATTTACTGATAAATTAAGCCAACTTGAAATCTCATAATATTAACAAACGTAAAAAGTATTGGACCCACACTATCCATGTGCAAATCCATCATATAATAACATAATAATAATTATAAGCTCTTTAAAGAAAAATGTATTATCTGAAAGCTTATGGCTGTAAAATAAGGCACAAGTAATTGAAATGTAGTCCAAAAATACTGTATTAAACACAAAACGTAGACATAGGTACATAACAAATATCATCTATGTTGTGTTTACTGACACGCTGACCAATGTTTCCAAAAAGGTGAACAGAGATCTAGGAGGGTTAGCGTTCAGTTTTAACCAATCAAATTGAGACAAGCCGTTCTGCGTAACCAATAGATAGAGAGTGTTTGGATCCTAAGCAAGATGGATTAACCTTTTCATTACCTAGTAATGACAGGATTATAACAGAAACTGACATATGGTCACCTGCTGGCTCTGAGGAGGGGGACTAAACCTTCACAGGAACAGGAGGAGAGGGTGAAAGAGGACACAGGTCCCGCAAGGAGACAGAAGGCATAACAAGTGTGAATGTGTCACCCTGAGCCCCTAAACATGACATCACCCAGCTGCAGTTTGCCTTGAGTGACCTCATCATATCGAAGCAGAGAGGTGGGCTGTTGTTTCACATCTCAGCCATGCCTCTCAGCACCTCGCACCACAACAAGAGGCCCCTTTCAACAGCCTTGGCTCACAGATCTCCCTCGCCATTAAGTCCTCAAGCCTGAAGAACCGCCTCCTCAACCTGGAATTCCCCTATTAAAAAAAAACTTGCCTGTGGCATTTAGGCATTTTTTGACAGCACAGTCATCTTTTTTTTCCCCCAATCCAAAGCCAATTACTGACAGTCTCTTACAACTCCAGCCTTTCTTTACGCCTGCTGCAGTGATAACAAAATCCTTAACAGATAGTGAAGGCTGCTTTTGCATAATTCAGATTAAACAGTAAACCATACCATAATTGTGACATTCATTTCACAGACAAGACAACACCAATACGTTCATGTTTGCAACACGTTTTAGTATACAAATGTACAAAAAGTTTCGTCGTTTTTCCACTTTACAATAGCATATAGCATAGTTTTAGCAAAATTATTGTGTTTCGGTTTTCGTACACTGTCTAGGTTATCGCACGACCCATCAGTGCACTTAACAAACGAGTCTGTTTGCCCGCGGAATCGAGCGCCAGGACTAGACATTCACGCATTAGTCACTCGGTCTCTTTGATGGATAGTGGTTCTTCTACAGTTGGGACACGATAGACAGATTCCGCCCTGGAAATCCTTTCATCATCTTTATTATGTGTATGTGGGTGGTTTATTTGTTCATAGAACACACACACAATGATTAATAACTCCGTATCAATCTTCCTTCTTCCGCCTAACCAGTGTGAACTACACTAATGAGCCGTTCAAGTGCACTGCGTATTTATGAGAGTTAGACAGTGACAGTGCTTGTTTTTTTTTGCTTACGGCTTCACCTGCACACAATACACAATAAAAAAACAAACACTTTTGTTTTTGCTACTATCTTTCATGAGTTGATCTGAAGATCTACAGTAGTTAGTTATTTAAAGAATATTATTTGTATTATTATATCTTGGGAAAATACATTATTTTTTGTACAGAATTCCTCAAAATGATTGCAATAAAAAGCTCAAGTAGGACCAGCTCTTCTATGATTCATGGTCAGAACAGAATGGCACCACATATGGTCAGACAGCAACAGTCCAAATTCTGATAGTGTTATTGCACCTGCCAAATACTGAACACACACATGCACGCAGTTACTCAGTCTTTGGCATACTGCTGACACACAGCGTGTACACTTTGGCCCAGTAGATACAATTGTAAGGTTTCTAATTCTGTGCCAGTGATGCTGGCGAATTCAGTGGAATGTGCACCATGAGAATAGGTTGATTTAATAACTATTATTGTGCGCTTAAACTACTTGGTTTGGCCTTTTGACAACTCCAAGTATTCTCTGTATGGGTGTCCTTTTGCTAAGGTTGCTTAGGAGACATATAAGCAGAAAGAGAATACATTCCTGCTCTTATTCAACTCCCACGTTGGATTTATAAAAAGCCAAATCGATACAACCCCAGCATAAAACAGGCACACAGCGTTGTGGAGAGTGCAGATGTTAGCCCATAAGCTAAAACATGTAGCATGCATACAAGCAAGAAATTGCCTCCATATGGAAAGACACAAAATCGGCATTTACACACTCACTGAGACACATTTAGCCCACCAAATGCTCATTTTAACACTTATGGTTGCCGGCAATTTCAAAGACAATCAGCTGCTCAGATCTTTTTATTAGCTTGTTTGGAAAAAAGAACACAACATGTTTAATACCTACACTTGAAAACTGCAACATGTGAACGCATGGCTGTAAATCCAATTTAAAATGATTTGGATTATCCCAATCAGGATGGTGCAGGTGGTGTCAATTTGCATTTACTAAACTAAAAAATGGTCTGTATAAACTAAAGTATGCGTAAGGTGGAGAGCAGAGAGGGAGGATTAACAGAAGGTGACGCTGCAGGCTGAGATAAAAGGAAAGAGTGGGCCAAATATGAATATGGAGGCAGGAAAGAAGCAGTAGCAGCAGCAGAGGGAGATGGTTTCACATGGAAAAAGGTGCAAGTGTCAGCTTTGCGTTCCAATAACAGCACCTGTCGGCCCGCTTGGGTATTTTCTCGCTTGGCCGACGCCTGCTGTTATTCAAAGGAAGTTAGATGGAGCCTCTGCATTGCTCACAAAACAGAGCGCCTATTCAGACCACCGCTGCTGCTCCTCCTGACTGCTGCATGAGCGAAGGCGAGCTGGGGTGTGAACTGAAGTGTTACAATTAAGGGGAGGGCTTAGTGCAAGTGTTGGGTGCACAGGGTGGTGTTACAAGCCAAAATGTTTGGGGTCGGTGGACCAGAGCTTGGCAGGAAAAGAAGTGGGCTTAGGAGGTTGATTCTTTTTTGGGTGTGTGCATGATGCGATACAAAGCTTCCTTTCTCCTGAGCCTGTTCCTGGCATGGAGCTGTGGAAGAAATGTACTGTGCACATGCCAACTACTGTATGTCAAAAATACATGGACACACACAGCAAACAGGCCATGGCTATGACAGCCATAGTTAAACATACATAAAGACCTAAGCGCATAGCGGAAGGAGATATGCAGTTTTGCAATCACAGTGAACTCCAAGGTATTAAAATGGATGTTCCTTACAAAACCCAAGCAATCTGCTTCAGTGTGCAGAGTGTTGATTTATTACTCAAATATTTACTCACACACACACACACACACACACACACACACACACACACACACACACACACACACACACACACACACACACACACAGATTCAGTGGAGGGAGGAGTGTCCAATGAAGTGCTCCATTGTGGAGGAATGTGCATTGGCTCAGACATGATTGAGTATCACCACAGAGTAAACATTGTTAGCTTTAGCAAAAACATCCACAGAAGCTAAATAGCCTTGAGCTGAACTAACATACTGTACAAACACGACTACAACTGATGGATTTTTATTAGGACAGCCTCGTGCAGAGATGACAAAAAGTTATTCTAGATGACCAAATGAATGAGTGCAGATGAGAACAGTGTACCCCATACTTACATTTTTATATTCCAACGTGCCTTATTTTAGTGAATTTAGTAACAATCCCACAGGCATACCTTCCATAGCGGAAGCAGAGTCCGAGGACACCAACGCGAACAGTTCCATCACCGTGGCTGAGGTATCTGGGGTAGTCAAAACACTCTCCAGTGACCCCAAGCTCCGGGGGCAGACGGGTTTTGCCCTGAATTCCTCATGTCTCTGGATGTTGAGGGACTGTCTTGGCTGACACGTCTCTTCAACATCGAATGGAAGTTGGAAACAACACCGCTGGAATGGCAGACCGGGGTGGTGGTCCCCCTTTTCAAGAAGGGTGACCGGAGGGTGTGTTCCAACTATAGGGGGATCACACTCCTCAGCCTCCCTGGGAAAGTCTATTCCAGGGTGATGGAGAGGAGGGTACGACTGTTAGTCGAACCTCAGCTACAGGCTACAGTACGGGATTGGTGGCACGCTAAAACGTGCCATTTGGTCCTTTTACAACCTGAGCAGGAGCCTGGTTTGCATTGCCAGCAGTAAGTCAAACTTGTTTCCAGTGCATGTTGGCCTCCGCCAAAGCTGCCCTTTGTCACTGATTCTGTTAATAATGTTAATGGACAGAATTTCTAGGTACAGCCAAGGCGTCGAAGAAGTCCAGTTTGAGGAACTGGAAGAGGTGACCGGGAACCGGGAAGATTAGGCTTCCCTACTGAGACTGCTGCCCCCTCGACCCGGACCCAGATAAGCGGAGGAAAATGGATGGATGGATGGAGGAACGATGTGACTTTCTTACGATCATATTTTTTCATCTTTGTCATTTTTATCATGCATGTTTCAATGCATGTTATAGTACAAGTATATCTATTTTTGTGACAAAGAAAAATCTGCAAAAGTGCATGACAAAACAACTGTAGTCTTACTGTATGCACTTAATGCGCTCACAACCAACTTCATATTACACTGCATTTTTCTTACATCCAACATTTCTCAATATACATTTTTACATTTTATTTTGTTTGTCATATATTTATCTTCCCACTACCAGATTCATGCACTCAAACCAAGTGCATTCTTTAAAACTGCAATTTAGAATTGACATTACTATGTCCTTTTTTGGATTACAGCAAGGGTTTTTAAAGATGAGCCTCCCCTGGGAGGCACCAGAAGACTTCAGGGTAGGTGCAGCAGCTTGACAAAAATAAGGAAAAAAAGAAACTTGTTTTCAAACCTGTTAAGCGAGCTTCAGATGTATAGATATTTAGAAAGAGTAGTCTGGGGTTAGCAAAAAAACATAAAATACTCCAGAAAATCATTTCTTGGGGGAGTAGGTGAGGCTCACTGTGCCACACTTTCAAAACCCTTGCCTTGTACTATTTTATTTCCATTACCTTTTGTATAAACACAAAATGTGAGCACCTTCCAAATAAAACTGCAACTTGTGTTGCACCTCTTTGGGATGCACTTATTCAAATTTCAGAAGTGGGTCTCCACCTCTTTAAAGCAGGTGTCCAAACTTGTTCCATTGAGGGCCACATAGTGAAAAATGAAAGGATGCAAGGGCCACTTTGATATTTTGTACATCAACACATGTAGATATGCTAAGAGGTTTCAAGAAAAAAACTGCATCTCAGGTTTTTTTGATACATGTGGAATAGCGTATTATTAGAATGGACTTTGGTCTTTGCTATTTTTTTCCCCATTTTTGCTGGCTTTTTTTTGTAATTTTCCCAAATATTTCAACTTTCTTCTTCAATAATCTTCATAAAATTTGGCAAATGGCCCCCTGGCCACACCTTCTTCTTTAAAAGAATCTAATAATACTTTCTTGGACAGAGGCGCTGAATAACATTAGTTCAAATTCAATTTCTGGGCAAATAGGTAGAAATAGGATTAACCTTCGTTGCCCTTGGAAATTCATCAACATGGTAAAGATTCATCAATCTCGCTCAAAAGCGCACTGGTTTACTGTCCAACTGCAAACAGAGATTAAAAGCTGTCAGCTTGACCTTTGGCCTTGCAGGACCTCACATTCATAAAGCACAACGTGTGGAAACTCTGCTCGGACAGGAGCTGAGAAACAGGCACAATTTAAAAACGTTGCAAACTGTAATAGAAAAGACAATATTGGCACTATGGATTCGGGTTGACAGAAAATTTTACATATTAGCAGCACAATGACAGACAACAGATATTAAAAATCGCTATCCAAAGTATGACACACAGCTAAGTTTAGCATATTGGGAGCGTGTGAGAGGTCAAGCATGACACCAGCAACAAACTCCCACCTAACCCCCATGTGAGCTCATCATGGGACAGGTCATAGGTTCAGCCACCATGGCTGTAACACGTTGGAGTCCAAGGGTCAGCCTCTTTCCACTAACTGGAATATAGTGATTAATGAACAAAAGAGTCATGGGTCAAAAGGCAAGAGCCAAACAAAAAATCTTCACTATTTATCGATTGAATTTGAACAATTCTGGTCCCGATTCTGATTCCTCGTATCAATTCTGGGTCCTAACAATTCTCGATTCTGATGCTTTTTAGACGCAGGGTCATAAAAGTTTGCTTGGTTTAAATGAGGGCACTAACCACAGTTCTTTTTGGATCGAATGTCTGAACTTCATATTTACTATAAAAGTCTTACAGAGTTATTTTCAACCAGCATATACCGTACATATAAAACCATTCAACATGAATATAAATGTTATAAAGTTTCTTTTTACAGGAGCACACTTTCATAAAATATGTTTACTTTTGAAAAGTAGTATTCTTTCTTTGCTGCCTCAATGTTGGTGCAAGCTGTTTTTTATGAAACCCTTATTTTGTGAACACATGTAAACAGGATATAGCTGAAACCACTCTTATTTTGAAGGCCGGAAGTGTGTTGTGTGATTTGAGAAGGTCCCTGGACTGTTATTAAGAGAGACTTGCCTAGCCGTAGGCAAGTCTCCCGTTCTTTATTTACACCGAACTTCCATATCAGCAAGCATCCTGAAACCCTGGTTTACATCATTTATTGTTTGACTTCCCAGATTCTGACTGCTTAGATGAAATCCACGGTAGCACATCAAAGACGTGATACTGTGTTATTTGTATACCATGTGTGAACATTAATCATGTTGGTCGTGCATATCATTGTGTTGCAAATGTTGCACTGAGCCCACCGCTCTTTTTTATGAAGTTAAGACAAACCTATTAGCCACTTCTTGTTCGCTGGTGCTTGCTGGCTTCTATACTTCATTAGTTTTCCGGGCTATTTCTTCCGGTCGGTGAAATAAATAAATACGTTTGAACGATCCCGGGAGAATCGGAATGTTAGTCCCATTTCCCATCGATGCTCGAGACTCGATGCCCAACCCTATTTATAGGACTAAGCATCATATCAGTTATTAATTATTTCAAACATTCTGAGCAAAATTTAAAAAGAGTAACTTGAAATTGTTCCAGGTGTGCAATGTTTCATCCTCAAAAAGGACAGTGGACAGAAGAGGGCCAGTAAAATGTGGGGACTACTCAGCTTCAGGCCACAAGTGGATATTCTGATCATCTGCAACAGCTGTCATTAATCTACTTTGAGTCTTGAAACATATCAGGACACCTTTTATAGATGAGAGATTTTGAGCAAATTCTTAATGGTGCTAAGAATAGTTTACGTATCATAAAACTTACACTAAACACAACATTATGTATACTTCATGTGACTATAATGAAAATGTTTTAAATTTCATCATTATTATTATGAATGAAGTGATGCGTGTATACCAGTGGCAGGCGGTGCATTTAGTACCTGGGCTTTCAGTGGGCCGGCCAGAATTTTTTAGTAATGCTAATACATGAAAAATTAATTGTTCCATTTTTATTTTAAAATAACACAACAGAATACAATAACAACTTACATATTTTCTTATAGAAATTCTTATAGATTATATATGTAATTCCCTGAAAACGGCTTTCATTACGCCTCTTCTGAAGAAAAGCAGATATCGTCCCATATCAAACCTGCCATTCTTGGAAAACGAAAAGGTTGTATACCAAGAGCTTACCGACTTTTTCCTCTCTAACAATGTGTTTGATACTTTCCAATCAGGCTTTAGGCCCTGCCACAGTCTCACTTTGTCTCACACATGCTGACATCGATAGGCTTAAGACTGTGACAAGCTGTCGTCAACTGACTTCACATTTTACAGACTATTTTTCATTCTCACAGAAAAATTTACCTGCGATGTCTCATATTTTAGTCACAAAATGGGAACATTTAGTCGCAGTCTTGAGCCCTGCCCCATGCAGTCATGCAATGTGTTTACTGAAAAGCACATTATTCCCTCATTTAATATAATTGAACACATGGTTCCTATCATTTTACCATCTTCACAAACCACTGCCTAAGATGATGTTATCAAGATGAGTGTTTTTCTTAACTCTGGCCGCTTTTGTGTCCTAGTCCATGTTCGCTCCAAGCTGCAGCTCTGTGGGGTGACTTCAACACAGAGGGGTCAACACATACAGAGACAGGATTGTACTTTCTGAAAGAATGGATGACTTGCAGAATGAAAACGCTCAGTACAAATCCTGCTTTTATTACAGGACCAGAAATACAGTACATGATTTCAGAAATACAATGTCCTTATTTAACACTGGCACAGCCCTGATGCCAATCCAAGGTCGGCTGAGGAGCTAAAATTAGACCAGGGGCGAAAGTGTCCATCTAAGGCCCTCTGACTTTTAATGTGGGGGCACAGGGGGAAGGGGGGGACAGAATTAGTCAAGGTGAGGAAGGGTGAGAATAGCATGACAGGGAAAGAAACCAGGAGGAAGTTAGATAACGCGAAAGAAAAGCATCTCTGTGTATCCGGCTACGTGGTAACAGGAAATGCTGTGTTTAAGTCTATTCAAGGCAAAGAGTTCAATGGTATCATGATGTCACCCCCGGTGGGAAACAGTAATTACACAAGACCATTTCCTGATTCCCATCAACCATCCTCTCTTTTGAGAAGGGAACCCTGCATTCTGTGGACGCCACGTCCCACCACACATACACTTGTGACTCAGGAAGAAACAACCAAGTGAGAGACGCGTGGTCAAAGAGGAAAGGAAAGAACACAGAAGCCAAGAATGTAGCCATTCATACTACAGACCTGTTAAAACCTGAAAACTAGGAAAGTGACTCGCTACAGGGCATACAAATAACACAATGCCTGCTCGTTCATGTTGCTTCTAACAAAGCAATCATATGAAGAATGAAGAATGTACGAAAGACTTACATGAATTTGGTCTCCAGTTTTCTTTTTTTTTTAATGGGATGACAAGCACAAAAAACAAGACCGAGCAAAAAGTGCTTGTTTGGATCAGCAGTAAAATTGCACATGTTTCAGATGAAAACAGAATTGCCGCTTTGAGTGTTTTACATGATACATTTCTTCATGCACCGTGTAGCTGTAAAACACGATATAACGCCTTCTTTCGCTTTGTGTGAAAACAAGCAAAGTAGACCCAAAAAAAAGTGAAGAAGAAATCAATTTTTTTGTTTTAATTAAGTGTTGACAACCTTGCACACTTCACATTACTGTTGGAACAGATGAGTGACAATAAAGGTATATTTAGTGTAACTAAGTCTGATTGATACTTGCAAGTCAACGCTGAGTGGCTAAATTAGCCTTTTAACTATGACCGACACTGATTTCAATTCAAAATATCGACTCAGTGCTTTGATTACATTTGTGAGCTTTGCGGAAGGATGTTATTTTACCTTGGCTCGCCGTATTTGTTCATTACTGGAAGCCATTACTACATACACGGTGAACCTCCGATACCAAAGGCCTCGAAAGTCCCTCAAAACTAGTCCTTTGTGAGTCATGAAAGTTGCGTATGTGGCATGTGGATGAAGCGGGCGTGGCCTTCAGGTATATGTCGCCGCAGGGAGAAGCCCAAACGGCTTTCCACTGTAATAACGGCAACTTGTGATGATCCAGCAGGAGGTTTATGGGAGCAAATAAACCTCCAGAAATTACAGTTACACAGCAAACTGTACGGCTCAACCTCGTACAAAGAATTCCTCTCATAAACCCACCCAGGCTGAGGGGGGACACAAGAGGGAGAGGGAAAGAGAGCAAATACGGGAGTGAGGTGAGGAAGATGTGGAAATCCATGTATTCCTGTCTGATAATGACCTCTCTGTGTGGAGAAAGACAGAAGTGACAGGATTGTTTTCCCGGAGGGCCAATGATGAAGGCATCAACAATCTTATTATGATGCATTCCTCCCCTCGTAAATGCATTAAAAACACTAAACGCTTAAATTTGCCATGTCTGGCAGCATTTCACAACATAATTGGCCAGACTTAGCAATAAAGTACCCCTTTCATGTTTGAGCAAAACAACTGTGGGAACTGTTTCAGGAACTAATACGTTGATTAGTGACTGATCAACTTAGGCTAAATAGACATCATGATCACTGGATTGTCACAAGGCACAACAACTCGATAACCCTCCATAGAAAAAAAATGAAGTAAAGATGGGGTGTTTGTCAGGTCCGATCACAAATCTCTTAAAAAACATTTCAAAACCCACTCTTGCACATCTGCACCACAGACAGCTTTCTTTTCACATTATGAACACAGAATGTTGACCCCAGAAAGTCCACCAAATCAACTTCTTGCCAAAAGATAAAAATGAGGCATTTTCCAGCTGTGTCCTCTTTAAAAAGTAGAGACAGAGATTGTTTGTTTGTCATGTCGCTGGCAGCATGGCATGACTCCTTCCTCTGTCTGAACACAATGCATTACACGCACACACACAGAAAGACTTGAACACGTGCAGACAGACGCTCCCACAGGGAATTATGAGGCTCAAAATGTGCAGCTGTGCACTATGTGTGAACCCCAAGAGGATGGATAGCATGCACAATGTTGCTCTCACTAATGTTCATGAGGGAAAGACCCACACCAGTGTCAGCATGACTACACAACCCCTGTGTGGACTCAACAAACACCAAGGCGCAGCTGCGGGCTCCCCTCAGCCACCAAAAAGTATGCACTGTACACAGTATTCTGAAAATAGATTTCTTGTTATTACCAGGAACTCTTACAATTGAGTGGTACGAAAGTGTTGCAAAATATTTTAATTTTATTTACAAACTCAGGGCAATCTGATGGAACAACACAGTATGTTTATTATTGTGTTGCAGTTTCACCATACTGAGAGAGGCTTCTTACATTTTGGTGCTAAATATAGGGAAGTGGAGTTTGTATGTTCTTCCCGTGCTTGCAAAGGTTTTCCTGGGGCACTCTGGCTTCCACCCACATCCCAAAAATGAGATTTATGCCAACTGGAGACTCTAAATTGTCCATAGGTGTGAATGTGAATGTGAATGGTTGTTTGTTGTCTATATGTGCACTGTGACTGACAGGTTGCACCCTACATCCTAAAATCCTAAATTCAGCTGGGATAGGCTCCAGCTCACATGCAACTCTAATGAGGACAGGCAGTATAGAACATTGAAGGATGCATACTTTCACCTGCAAACTGAGTTTGAACCAATGCATGCACTATGTATATGTAATTCATCACACCAAGATGTTCCTGGTAACCAAAATGTTATCAACTAAACTTTTACACCCCTGCAAAATACAACCAAAAATAATAAACATTTTGCTTATAAATAATACCTCTCAGAATTGAGTTTTATTATCTTTGTAAAGACATAATTTGTGATACAGAACTTGCATCGGATCGGATTGTTTTGCAGAGCTGTCCCTAATTAAGTGGCCATATTGAAAAGAATGCATTCACATGTGACAGCTAACACCTTTGAATGACAGACTAGGACAATCCATTGATGTCACAATATGTTTATTATTGTGGTTGTATTTTACACTAGAGTGCCGTACATTGAGTGAGAGAGTTGTGTGCTCAATAAGGTTATTAAAATATTAGAAACAGCGGTGCCGCTTGACTGCAGACTACAACTACGATATTTATGTGGGATGTATTATGTATGAAAAGGCCAAATTATCTTGATACAGCTCTTAGACAAGAAGATATCAGATATGTTTTTACCTGCAAACTGAGAGCAATCTGACGGATGTACATCATATTGAGGTCCTGCAATATCCATAGTTTTTCCTCCATGTTTGTCAAGTTATCAACCGGCATCCTTGAGAATTACATAAAGAAAGATCCGCACTTTTGCTTTTCTTTTAAGTTAATCAACAGGATAAAGACGTCACATCTTGTTACTCTACTCTGACAGCGGTTTGTGTCGGTCGCGTCTCCTTATGTTGGTGCGTAAAAGCGATGCGTAAAAAGTTTGGGTGCCTCATCCAAAACCAGCCAAAAGAGCAGAGTGTGGGGAGTGGGTGAAGAGATGGTTACAAAATCCCTCAATAGTCCTCTCCACGACGCGTGTTCTTCTCCGCCTCCTACTTTTCAACAATGATCCACACAGGGAGCCCACAGTCAACACCCAGCCGGGGAAGAATGACGCCTTTTAAAATCCATCTCTCTCTTTTGTGTGCCACTGCCCCGACAGTGAATGCGAGGGAGAGTGTCCTGTATGAGACAAGAGAGCTCTTGACAAAAAAAGGCCATCGCCTCTGCGGGACTGATCGGCACAACTGGTCCAGTGTGCGCACTCCTTCCCTCCCTCTCTGTGCACTACATTAACCCCTCGGAATCGCCTCAGAAGATGGCAACTTACAAAAAAAGCAGACTAGAAAGTGGAGAAGGGAGTCAGAAAGATTATTCGAGCAGTCCCCACGCCCCTTTACACAAACAAATAGCGAGGGTGGGGTAGCTTTGTTGTTGTTATTTAATAGAGAATTAATTAGTTCCAGCTGGCAAACAGCGAGGTCAACCAGTCAGAGGAACTCCCAAATGGACATTTGCTTACTTCAGCAGAGCATTAAAGCAGAAAGCTATGTAGGAGGTTTGTGTTTCCACACCCTGATTAAAATGTTGATCAAATGAAAATAAATGATGATAATCTTGGTTATACCTTTAGTTACACTTGTCAACCCCAAGTATACAAGATTCGATACAAGAGCCATGTCAAAAGTTCAGCCTTTACAAAGATAACTACTGAAGATCAATGACTCCCAACCACTGTGCCGAGTCACAAAGTCTGTGAGAGATCACCAGGTGTGCTGTGGGTAATCATCCAATCACTTAATTGGTCTGAAAATTATGTATTTATCACTACAAATAATGTTTGTGTTCAACTAAACAGGCCCAGATTTCACACTGCAGAAGTAATTTTCCGATTAAATGATGACAAGATCCTCATTATTTCACTATATAGGCATATACTTTTAATGACATTTTTGTGTTGTGTTAACTATGTATTATAAATGATAAATGGAACAAACCTTTCATGAATTCCTCCTCAAGGATTCTATTTTGTGTCTTAGTGATGATATATATATTGTTAATGTCTTATATATTGCTGCTGTGACATCCTAATTCCTCTCAACGGTTGAATAAAGTACAACTAAAGAGCTCTCTATTTATTTATTTTCTATACCAGGGGTCACCAACGTTTTTTCTTGCGAGAGCTACTTTTAAAAAATTAAAATGGCCACGAGCTACTCATTTTTGTAGAAATGATTTTCATACTGTATTTCAACCCAAACAAATCAAATGTTTTACCAAAACATTCACAAAATTCTGGTATCCACAACTCACATTTTATGTCTCAGAATACATTTCTTTCTAGTGTTCTCACATTATTAACTGACAACCTGAATGAAAAGCAGGCCTGCGGGCGCCTCATGTGGTCGTGGGGGACTACCTGGTGCACGCGGGGGCACCAGGTTGGTGACCCCTGTTCTATACTGTGACAAAGAGATACCGTAGTGACCAAAGCAGTACACGTTTCTGTCGTGGACCGGTTCACTTACAAACTCCTTACCTTACTATTAACAGTGGTTCACTTGTATGACGGTTAAGAATGATACAAAGTAAGTTAAAATATTGCCTATAGAGCAGATAAAGGTATTATGATGCAACAGTTTGAACTTGTTTGCTATGGGAAAATCTGTATACATGAACCAATTGGAATTTCATCCTAGAAAATGGTAATGTGTTTGACTGGATATGTTCCCAGTAAATCCAGTTATATAGTCTTTCTTATGTTTAGAAAAGCTATAGTAGTCTGAACAATAACAGTAAACCAACACCAAATGTATACAATATTTGAAAACATTTATTATTACTCTGGTTGTATCATACTTTAAACTACACCCCAATAATAAACATTTTATTGACCAGTCTCAATCAAAAAACGTGCATTATTACGTTTGTAAAGGCATATTTTGTGACACAGCTTTTGTATTGGATCTTATTAGATTGAGCGGGTGTACCTAATGTTGTGTCCAGTGATTGTGTATTCAATTTAAGAACCAAAAAATGTGCAAGGTGTGTTTCTAAAAAATCCTACTCTTACGACTGTTCAAGGGTTCAAGGGTGATACATCAGTGGTGTCACTGGGGTCACAAGCATTTCGCCAAAATTGCATGCATATTTTATATCACATAAACCCTGTGTCACTGACAACGTCAATCTTTTATCACAGCCTTTTAAATATTGATCTATGTCAGTCCTAGAGGTCTCTGCCATATTCAACATACTTTGACTTTCTAACAGATGCAGCATTCCACATTGCAACACTAAGACATCACACACAAATCAAGGAGTTGTTATTGCAAGAAGAAATATGTCACCTCAGGGGCAAAGCCCAGTTTCCTTTCTCCCCGCACAACATCCCAAAATCCACATCATGTGACCCGAGGGAACAGATTTACAGCTCCTGTCAGCATAAACACCAAAGAAGAGAACCTGCATTCTGTTGGACACATCAGTGCTGCAGATGTAGTATTTGTGAGTGCCTGTGCCTGTGATGTGGGTAATAGCAAGCATGTGCACACCACTAGCAGAATATGACAGGAAGCCACATAGGTCTCAGGATCATTAATTAAAGCACACATCTATCTTCTGGCATGGCAAGGAGTGGAGCTGCACCTCTTACTCATTGCTCATTCCTAGAGCTGATCACAAAGTGGAGGATGGATCTTTAGGGAACCCCTTCAATAGATCCACACACATGCCCATATGGCACACTGCAGCACACCCTCTTTAACTACTTTACACATTCAAACAGTAAAAACAAAAGGAGCTTTAAAAGCCTTTTGACCTCCGAGGAGGGGAGCCAGCGCTACCAGTAGAAAGCTGGGCCACTTCCCCGAATAAAGCCTCCGCCCTTGAGATCTTAAATCACCCGGCTAATGTGTCACAGACACTAACAATCACATACTAAGAGAGGAGATGTATTGTTCTTAAAAGGTGGAAAGTGAAATAGTTGAGTTGACGGTGCAAAAAGGGCGGGATATGAAAACATTCTGGAACGCGTGGAAGAATGCACATGGATGTGTTGCAATAATGGAGAAACTAAAAGAAGTGGTCTCCCCTCTCTAGCTTCCATTCAACTGGGAAGGCTTTCTTCAAGATGTTTTTTTTGTCGTCTATTGGTGAAGTCAGATGTCCCTGATGTTGAACTAGAGGGCCTGGCTCACAATCACAGCAGCTTGTTATGGTTGAGGTCAGTGCAAGAACAGGAAAGAGCCTTCCTCAAACTATTTGCACAAAGTTGGAAGCATAAAATTGTCCTAAGGGATTTATTAATGAAAATGTAATATTTTTCTGTATAGGTGGTCATCAGGTTATGAATGAGTTCCATTACTCTAACTGTGATGTAAGTTGAGTTTTAGCATCAGCCTGAAATTATACCTGAATTATACCACTCAAAAGTTGACTGAAGACAAGAAGGACACATACAATACAGTAATAAAAAATATTAAATACAATAAATAAATGAAACAGGAATTTAAAAAAAGACACAACTCCTTACTTTTTATCCCTGTGGCTGGCTTGCTGGAAGGGGCATTGCAAGCGAGTGAGAAACATGCTTATTGGCAGGAAAAAGGAGACTACTACGCTGCTTAGTTATCACCGTCTGTAGTAGAAGATCCTTTCACATCTTCAAGAGGTTGAATTGAGGCAACTAGACTCTTCTTGTTTGTGAAGCTCTTTCGCTTTTAATCCAAAAGGCTTCTTCAGTTATTTTTTTTTGTGTGGAGTCTCCGTTTGTTTCTGATGAGTGTGTCCCTGGGGGTAGTCACAAATGGGTTGTTGTTGTTGACGACGCCACCGGGTGACACCTGACAACCGTCCTACATGACAATAGGTCATTCGCCTGCCTGATGGCAAAACAGCATATGAACTTTGTAGTAGATTTTACTTGGTGTTGTCAAAATGTACGGTTTTCTCACATGTATAACTAAAGTAACATTTACTGTGACAAAAAATATTTTTGTCCAGTGCAAATAATAATATACACACAGTATATCCTTGACGTTTGCCAAGTCTCGCCCGTGCCCTTACTAAGATGTTTTCCTTGATGACAGCCAAGTTCTTCAACCAATCTCGTTCAAATTTTACAGACGTGTGCTTGTCAGTCACTTAAATGCATGTACCAGATTTTGCGGTGAACACATAAAAGTTACTGTGGGTGTTTTGTAGCGCACATTGAGCTGTGTGATAAATTTGGTTTGGTTTGGTTTAGTTTATGTGAACATGAAGGTTACAATGGAATACATCTCATGTATCATTTTTTTCACAGTTCCACATGTCCAAAAGGAGTAGGAAGAAGCAAAGCTTATTTAATCCTACCCCCCTTCCAATCTACATCTTGTACAGTACATGTTGTTCACTTCCTGCATTCCATGTCATGTTTTCAGTGATAGTCAGGATAATACATAATAGATAACGGTAAGACCCCCCCCCCCCAAAAAAAATATATATACATTAATAACAATAATAATACTAATAATAATAATAAATAAATAAATGGTTAAAATAAATACGATTACAGAACAGAACTTTTTTTTTATAAACAAGACAATCCCACTTATGTTACACTTTGGGGATTAAAAACAGCGCCAACATGTGTATTTATCAGAAAATAATAGCACAAGAAACTCAGTTGGTGTGCATGTTTTGACAATTTTTCACCTTTTGTGTGCATTGTTTCATGAATAGAACAGTTGGGTTACACAAACAAATACATAACGTGACTGTCATCTTTACTTACTTTAGTAGTCTATAATAGCCGGGAATGGTTTTGGCACCAAGATCAGTGCTAATGTTACTGTCTGGAGTTGTGTGCACTAAATTACAGCCCAATTCAAAAAATAGACAATGTTTAGTTTAAGACACAATGTTATAACGCCGCTTTGTTATTATACAGTAGTTTCTCTAAACATTATTTTCGATGTTTCATGTATCAATACATGGAGGTTCAGTCTGTTCTTATGTCTCTAGTTTCGCCAATAATACAGTACATCAGCAGCAGGAAGACATGCTGCAGGCAAATCTCCCTGCAAAACACAGACTGATTGACACCTTAGGACAAAAACACAGCAAGAGAACAAAAGCAGGCAGAAGCAGACAGGCTTATGTCATTATCTCAATGACAGGTCACACTGGCAGGCAGGCTGGCAGGCAGGTGACTCAAGCAAAGGGCAGCACTGCTTCTTGGCCACACGCCACAGAAGGAGGCTAACTACTAAGAGCCAGCAGATTAGAGCTTAGTAGAAAACCATTTTAAAGTAAATAGGGTTTTCCTGAGTGATAACTGCCTATTGCATATGTACATTGTGTCTGGTTTTAGCATGGAGGAAAACAATACATCGGAACCTTGGTTAGCGTCATTAATCCGCTAATCTGTAAATCTGACTGTAACAGAACGTACTCGAATCAGCCGAATCAATTTTTCCCATAACAAATAACGTAAATCCCATTACAGTAAACGTTTCCAGAAGGCCAGAAATATTAACACAAAATATGCTTTTATAGTTTTCAGCTCATAGTTTTACATGCAGACAACACAAATGCATATAAACGCATAGAAATACATATAAATGACGAATGGAGGGAATAAATGCAAACTTAACATCCTTTGTACCTTGAATAATTGAACAGTCTACTGTAAATGGTTCCCATATAATCGCTGTCACATGATTGTAATATAGAAACTTTATTGGCACTGTCACGGTTATCAACAGAATTGTGTGCCATCTCTCACTGCAGTACAATAAAAAACACAAAAGCCTAATAAATGAATAATAGTCATAAAACATTCACTCACAGACACGCACGCACACACCCTCACATTCAAGAATATTGCGTAGCTTATAAAGACTCAGCATTGCACAGGACAGAGAGATTTTGTTACAATTTTGTTACAATTTTGTTACAATTCTGAAATTGCTCGCTAGAGAACGTTAACTGGTTCATAGCAGTAGGAAAAAACTGTTTTTTAGTCAACTAGTTTTTGCTTTTATTGACTTTTACCATCTGCCTAATGGCAGCAGTTCAAACAGACATGTGACCAGGGTGGGATGTGTCCTTTATTATTTTCACTGCCATGTTGATGCAGTGTGAACTGCACAGTTCTTCCAGGGAGGGGAGAGGGAAGCCAGCTATCTTCTAGGCGACTTTAATGACCCCCTGGAGCGCTCTCGTCTGTGCTGCTGTGCAACTTGAATGCCACACACTGACAGTAGGTGAGGATGCTCTCAATAGAGTGGCGATAGAAGGCCACGGGCAGTTTTTGAGGGATGTTATTTTTCCCCAAGATCATCAAAAAGTAAAGTACCAACTTGATGGTATTTGCGGCCCAGGTCAGGTTCTCAGTCATGTGAACCCCCTGAAAACGGATGTCAGGGACCTGCTCCAAGCAGACCCCGTTTTTTTTTGGAGTGGCTGAATGTCCTGTTTGCACTTTCTGAAGCTCAGAATGAGCTCCTTGGTTTTGACAGTGTTAAGGAGCAAGTTGTTACTACAAGTCCTTACACCACCCTGTTATCTGTGCCGCATTGCCTATTGTTGGCAAAATATCATGATAATACCGCTTTGTGATTCCCACCCTTATTTCTCAAGGGTTTAATCTGTTTTTAGGACAATACACAACATGTTTCTTTTTTCTCAACGGATGTGCGAAGGAATATAGACAACTTCCTGTGAGTACATAATCAGCCACAGGAACAATACTGGAGCCAGCCTAGAGACTTACGGAGGAAACGATAGCGCCTTGTAGTTAACATTAATGCATGGTCATTATGATGACGTTATGACAGGCTTGGAAAAATGCTAAAAGTTCCAGTCGGTTGTAAACTGTAGTTATTCTCAACATACTGCAGTAAATACCCTCAATTCTGAAGTTAATTGTTATTTTTAAGTTTTAAGTTTGAGTTTTAATGGGATGGAAGAATCTTGGTTTGAATGTTCTGAACTCTGTCTATACACGTGTGCCGAGGAGAGTAACGCTGCATGGAGGAGTTGTGATAGTGCGGCTTTAGCTCAAGGACCCACGGTGGATCATATGCTCATCAGCGCCGGGTGCACAGTGCTTTAAGAGGAAGGAAAGAAACCGATACAGAGTTGTTCATCGTTCTGTGTGCATTCAATGAACAAATAAACCACACACACACACACACAAAATAAAGATGGTTAAAGGATTCCCTGGCTGGAATCTGTCTATAGTGTCCCAACTGCAAAAGAACCACAATCCATTCTTGTCACAAAAAGTCAGAAACACGTGGATGCTTTGTTTGAGCACTCCATTTCGTGGAATGATTTGCTAGCAAATGGACTAGTTTGTTAGGCGCACTGTTTGGCCGTATGATAACTGAGACAGCGTACTAGAACCCATACAAACTTTTGGCAATGGTTTTTGTCACAATCAGGCTCCTACGAAAACCGGGAAGTATGAAAACTGAAGTACCACTGTACATCACTTACGTCCATTAATCCATTCACACTAATGTTTGCGCCTACAATCAGTGCCACTGAACTTTCTCCGACAGAAAACAACAACTCTAGTCTGCATAAGCATTTTGTGTTCAACTGCAGCAATACTGCAGGTTTAGAATGAAGTACAAAAGGTCCCCAAATCAAAATAAATAATGAACACTGACTTATCTTGACACGATCTTAAAACCAAACCATAACGACTCACTGAACTAAGCAACAAATGACACTTCCATAAACAGGATTTGAAAAATGTGAACACTGTGAACCAGCTAGACAAATAGTACAGTACACTGTATGCTATCGAGTTACTGCAAAGTACTGTTACTCCTTTGGACATTTGGACTGTACAAAGAAAATGAGATATTTTCAAAAGCAAAATGATTCACAGTCAAGTGGGCTGTGTGTCTGAAACGTAAAAACCTTCTCTGATGCTTTGGTTACACAGGAAAAAAAATAAGGCGGTGCAACAGGTCTTCAATTCCATGGCTTTGTGATGGCAGACGCTGGGTCACATCTGCTGTGCTCGATGACAGCAGCGAGTGATGAGCTGTGAAAGCAGACATATCATGGAGAAATCCCCCTGGAGGTCAGTCCTCAGTTACAGAACGTGGAAAAAACACCTGCGTCGACGCCTGCACAGTCATAACTCTGACATTGTGGCAGAGTAATGACATATAAATCTTATCTGCAGCCTACCTTGTTATTAGGTATATTAGTTTCACTCTTTAAATTCTGACTGATCTGGCTTTTAATTTAAGATCAGGTGCAAGAGTGGTGTAGTGTCATTTAAACATGATTTAAACATGAGTCGTGGTGGAAATTATACGTTAGACCAGACGCACAAATCATGCAGCAGGCTGGAATGCTTCCATTAAAAATGTCACTATCCATGTGTTAGGGGGAGGAGCTTGACTCTTCACAGATGCAGCAGTTAATTCATCTCCATTATTGAGTAGGCATGTCCAAGCAACAATATGTTGAGGTGGGAACAAAAAACAAAAACTAAAATGTGTGCTCTTCTAAAATGGACTTTAATGATTGCTGGAGGGACAATCAGTAAATTATATAGTGATGAATGTATAAGTAGAATAAGCTCATGAGAGGCTACAGTGGAGTAATAGCGCCCTCTGTTGGACAAAATGAACAATACAAATATACATATGGAAAGCATCACCATAATAAGACAAGACATGTTCACAAGTGTTTTTTAGTCCATTTTCCCCTTAATTTTGGTGTATTCAAGACTGGTTTATATATTTTTCGGTTGCGCAGCATCTTATTGAAATAAAACTACACGTATGTGACGAATGCAGGTCTTCATTCCCTGTATTTAAGAAATAACGAGTGTCCTGTTTTGCTGTTTAATACTTATTTAGAAAAGTCAAAATTTTCAAATTTAATTTCTATCACATGATTGTCTGTAAATTTTTATTAAGAGAGCTTTGGGTCTTCAAGAGCTGTCAACATCGTTGACGGTTTTGGGAAATGACCTTTTAAATATAAAAGAAAGAAAATCAAAGAACGTGACATAAAACTCCTGATCAAAATCTTAAGACCACTTGAAAAATTGAAAAGAATTTACATTTTGCACTGTTGGATCTTAAGAAAGTTCTAAGTACAGCTTCAAAATGCAAAAACAAGAAATGGGAGATTTTGAGTAAGCAATTAATTGCAAACAAGCATTAAAATGAAATAGGCTGTTCATCAGCTGATCAAAAGTTTAAGACCGCAGCCTTTAAAAGACAAAATATTGGCAAAAATATGGATTTCTGTGAGGTATTCACTCATCTTTCTCTCTTTGAACGCGGTTGGATTGTTGGGCAAAATCAAGGCCTCTTGCAACGCGCCATTGCTGCTGAGGTTGGACGCACACAGTAAGACACAGTAAGACACAGTAAGTCATTTAAAATTTCAGAATTCTGGATTTGAAAAGACACTGAGGGTTGTGGAACAACAAAGTCATGTGGTAGACACAAACAAATGTCACGGGACCTGAGCCTTTTGGAATTTGCATGAGAGCACCAAACAATTTTGTTTAGCTAGCTAAAAGGATGCTAACAAGGAAGGGCATTTTAAACAATATAATAAGAACGCAGTTGGACTCACGCAGTGTATTAACAGCACGACAAGACGCGCGCCATATTGTACGCTAACTGGAGGATGCATGCAAATCGAGGTGTAAATTTTTGACCGAAAAACACGCTAACCAAGGACACTAAACGAGGTTCCACTGTACATATAAAAATGAGGCAGACTTCTTATTTAACTAACCAATTAAATCAATGTTTATGTTCGATCCCCTTATCCATCCATCCATTTTCTATGCTGCTTCTCCCCATCAAGGGCGCGGGGGTATGCTGAGGCCTAACCCAGCTGACTTCGGGTGACAGGCGGGGTACACCCTGGACTGGTCGCCAGCCAATGGCAGGGCACATATAGACAAACAACCATTCACACTCACATTCATACCTATGGACAATTTCGAGTCGCCGATTAACCTAACATGCATGTTTTTGGAATGTGGGAGGAAACTGGAGTACCTGGAGAAAACTCACGCAAGGACACATGCTAACCACTGGGCCACCGTGCGTATATATTTATATATTTGACTGAAATTATATTTACCTACTATACTAAAGAAAACATCACACGTAAAAGTAAAAAAAAAAAAAAAGGACCACATTGTCCACATTATGTTTTGTCCAATATTGTCACACGGAAACATGCATCAAGCCTTCGGGTAATCATGCTGATGACACAGATTAACTCTATAAACATAATGAACACATTATTTCCTTAGTGGACATAACAACTGCAGAGACAGCAGGAACAGTGAGACCATAACGACCAAAATGGACAAGCCAGTGAGCCACTGGGGCCCAGTAACCCGCACACGCAAGCAGAGCCATGCAGGCTGAGCCTGCCATGACCCATCTGGTGTCATGCAGTAAAACGCCTTCTCAGCATCATGACAGAGGAGCAACCGTCCTCCTTTCTCAATGCATTTGACTGTAAATATCAACACATAAATACAACTGGTGCATTTGACTCATTCTTTTGGTTACCCTTACTCAGTCACTTTGTGCAAACACTGTTATTACCAGCGGTTGCCCCGTATTTTGGATACACATTTTAAATCATTGAAGAAGGTATTGTTCATTTAAGTACCGTAATGACCTGAATATAAGATGGTCTTCCCTCAAAGGTCATCTTATATATGGAGCCTAGATATTTATATGTGCAAACCAACAGGTGTTGCCAAATTACTTGTCCACGAGCGAGTCAGAAATTTTCTTCCCGTCACGCACACGAGTTATGTGGAGAGATAGTTACGCAACACAGAGACCCAATGGAAAAAAAAGTGTCTCAAATCTTGTGCAAGTTGGCATACAACAGAGGAGCTATGATGCAAATTTGAAGATACAAGTGATCAGTGAAGCACACTCATCAAAAAACTAAGAAATATATCCTTTTTTATTGCAATCTACTCGTTGTTATCTCATTGATATTTATCACTTCCGTCTTAAATATTTTTCCAAAAACACTGGAAGACTGGAAGCATTTTTTCACAAAGGCAGTAGAAATGATCAGTTCCAGCGTCAATCTGTCACCATAGTAAAGCCTTTATGAACAGCCGCAATATTTTAAGTTGCAATTCATCTTCTTCACTTTACAAGGAAGCATAATGTAAACGTCATTCGTGTGACTGATGTTCCTCTTTTCCGCAATCACTTCAATCATGCTTATTTGTCACACGAGTGTAAAACGAAATTAAGTTAAATGTTAAAACATTTAACTTGGCTGATCCATAATTTGCAGTAAGTGCCGCAAAAAAACCCCAAAAAACACACACAATAAGCCAAATAAAACGCAAAATCTACAGAGTTAGGCTTGCAGGTTTGCAGGAAATGCAAAGTTTTTAATCAAATCTACACACGAAACATATTTCTGAAGTGATGTCTGTGAGGCAGACAATAAAGCAAAGCAGTGGAATCGCAAAAATGGCAAACCTGCATTTTCTAATTTCAGCATTTAACGATAAACTGCTTTGTCCAACAACCAGTAGTAACGAAAAACGGCACTAAAAAAAAAAAAAAGTGCCCATTATCCACGATCCTTATGTGAGACAAGAACACACATCTTTCCCTTTTCTGTGAGTTCTAAATAAAAAAAAACTGCTAGCAGTGATTCCCTTTCACCTATCTAACAAGAACTTCTAAAAACCTCCCACAATGTTTTATATACATTTTGTAAACATGTAGTAACAGGCACATCCATGATAACATGTAATACTTCCAGTATTTTGCTGTATTTTCATCATTTTAAGCATCACTTCAACTTCTTTCTTGGATGCTAGACACCCCTAATCGCAATAGCTTGGTTAATATGCAGCTCATGGTATGTAAATGGAACATTGTTGGCAGTTTTGGGAGGTTTTTTAAGAGGGCTTATAGGCAAAATAGGGGAATCCAATTACATGCATTAGTTTTTCACTATTTTGAACACACAAGACAGCGAAATCCTTATGTTCTTGTCTCACATAAGGATTGTGAAGTGCAGTTTTCCTTTAGTTCCACTGGATTATACCTGAAGTGCAATAAACAACAGTTACAGTGTGTATACATTTTTGGGGACACCCTGTGTACACACACTGAACATTCCTAAGTGTTGACCACTTTTGCAATGCATTCCTGTGTACACCCTCACCCTCCTGAAACTCTATTTCACTGTTTTGTCAGGTACTTATTTGATGGATAGCAGGAAAGCACAACAGGCTCTTTGTTGAAGAAAAAAAGTGTGTCGCCTTGCTTCGTAATCTTTAGCCTTAAGCACGTAGCGTGGAGGCTTAATGAGTTGTACTGGCTGATGTGAGAGCATACATTGTTGTTGTCAAGGCTCGCAGTGAAGGTGATTGTGAGTGAGTGCCCCATGAAATGAATCAGTGATTTCAACACTTGGAGCAAGAGACTCGAGTTTCTAAGACCTGCAGGGGGCTCGCCATAAGTGTCAGAGACTGTAAATGATATCCAGACATTAGGTGGGTGTCTTTTTGTTAATGTTTAACTGAGCTGTAGTCACTGGTCTTGTCTTGAGGTCTTGTGTTCACAGGAAGACGATACCTCTGGCATGAGGCAAGCCTCGCTCTCACTTTATAATCTGCTAATCTTGGACCAGGCAGGCTACAGTTAAGGTCACTTGGCTGTGTGAGCTGATGCAGAAAGAGTGCGAGTAAAAAATAAAAAAAAAGATGGTGAGATAAAACAAAAAAGAGATACAGAGACAGAACAAAGAGTAATCTTGTCTGACAGTTTGGAGGTGAAGACAAAGGAGGACTTCCTGAGTGTTTTGGAAAAGTGGGTTAGTGCTTCGGAGAGTAACTTCACGGGACGTGAGCCTTATAGCAGCAGAGTGGCCCACATAATACCATTCTCAAGAGGAAGGTACAGGTTGACAGATGATGGAGGTGGAAGGATGTGAGTGACATAAATCAATTCAAAAACCACATCATTACGTAGTAGATCCACTTTAAAACAGCTGCCAAACAAGAAAGATGCTCAAAATAAGCACAAATGTTAAAAGAATAATATTTCTTTTTCTAGTACAGTGTTACCAAACTTTCATGTAGCTGTTCCACAGAAAATAATAGCAAGGTTTTTCAAAGTATGGCACTTTGGGCCTCCCTTTACAGAATATAAGCCCCAAAATCTAATTTCTTTGTTTATTCGTTATCTGTAGGAAATCATTTTAATTCATTTTGCTTTTGACATAATTAAAGTTATCTTAGCAGAGTTGAAAAGTATGTTTTTCTTTATTTTTCTCAAGTTGCTGCACCTCCCCTGAAGTCTTCTGGTGCCTTCCAGGAAAGTCCTGCCTCAGACTGAAAACCGCTGCTTTTTAACATGACCTGAATTACTAGATACGTATACTTGCGGTCGCATGGTAGGTATGGGCGATATGGCCTAAAACCCACATTGCAATATATATTGCAGCCTCTTACGATAACGATATACAGCATACAGTACAGCAGAGAGGCGAAACGTCTTCTAAGCCAGCCTGAACAGTGTGGTTGCGATCGATTCACGCCCTGAGAATACAATGACCTGGATAAATGAATATTCTCAGGCAAGTGCGAGGTAAGTTTGATGATACATGTAGGAAGTTTCCCATCGAGCGTGAGAGTAATCTGTGATTTTGTCACCCTTATTGATCTTCCCCATCTTTCTGTTCAAACAAGCGCCGACCAATTGTTACAATATCAGGTGGGTTGTCTGTTGTGGAGAAAAGTCAATGAACCTTGCTCAGTGATACACTGCTGGGCTTAGTCATTGTCTGTGTGTGTGTGTGTGTGTGTGTGCGTGTGTGTATGAGTGAAACAGAGTAGAGACTTGCAATGAATGACTAATCCAGGGTTTGGAGCTAAAAGGTTCAATTGAGGCTGTCATTCATGTGTGTACACATGACGAAACAGACATGTAGAAACTAGATGCTGACTGAATGTGTGACTCATCTCTTTGTCTATGCTGATGCCTGCTATCTTCTATGACACGCACATCTGGAAAGAATTGGTCTGAAACTAAATGGTCCCGGTTCGACCCAAACTTGAGGAAACATTCCTTGAAAACATGACAGTCAAACATGATCGTATGTGTTGCCACATGAGATGTCACGATATCGTGCAAGAACTAAGTATGCATAATGACAGCGCAGTTCGGCCAGGAAAGGAGTAACTGTTCATGTTTTACTTTGTCTTTGGCTTTGTTGCAGCACTTATTCCAAAAAAAGAGGTGGTAAAAAAGGACGCACATAACATGAGAGCAACAACTAGTTAGCTGCCATACATACGTCACATATATATTAGCCTCTGGTCCTTGCCTCAGATCAACTCTCCTTTCTCCTTCCTGCCTGAGCTGCATCACATGCACGAGAAAAACGACCATTTCACTCGCTCAGCCCGCGAGCTTCACTGACTCATGAGTGCTCGATGAAGACCGCAAGCTTCGCTGACTCATGGGTGCCCAGTGAAGACAGCAAGCGTCACTGACCCACTGGTGCTTGCCAAGCGTTTACAGCGTGGCGTGAGCACTGCTCATCTGCCAAGCTATAGATGTGAGTCATGAACAAATGAGTTGTTTTTTTTAGGAGGACAGGTTTAATTTTGCATTTTCATTCTATGCATGCTATTTTATTATGGTATTGCTCCATTAAATGCACTATTGTTCAGGTTGATATTTGCATTTTGGTGATTCGACAAGAGTTTTCATTTTGAAGAAGAGACGTTTATTTTGCTAAACTTTTTATATATATTTTACATATTTACATAGTTTTTACATAGTCTTTTTTTTTGCATTAGGAGCCAACAGGCAGAGAGAGACATGAGGATCGGTTCGCTAAAAAACAGTGAACTGCAGGTGACTGTGAATAAAGGCTGCATTTTCAAGACTAAGTGGACTTATCTTTATTGTTTTCCACAATGGTATAGATCAGTGTATAGATCTACCTCCTACTGTAAACATAGAGAGTATATAGATTTAGTATATTTATAAATATGAGTATTTATGTACATAGTACCTGTATATCAGGGGTGCACACTTTTTCAGCATGCAAGTTAGTCAAAATGATCTACCTCTTACTATAAACCATGAAAACATACCATGTATACAAAATCAAACCGGTATAATAGTAAATTATGATACTAAACACTAGGGATGTTCCGATCAGTGTTTCATGCTGCCGATTCCGATACCTATCATCCATGAGTGAGATCAGCCGATACTAATACCGATCACAGGGATTAACTGTACATTTTTTAATTTATTTATGATAAGTGCTATTGGTCAGGGTCAGTGTTAGACAATTCCAAGGGCCCCTGGCATCAGGTAATTATTAAAAAAATAAACATTTGGGCTGATTTTTTTTTTGCCTTTATTTGTGTGAAACAATTTTTGTACTCTTTGAGCCTTTGTGAGTTACTCCAAATCAGGTGATGAGATAGGAGACCCCTGTGATAGTATCACCATCATAAGGCTGGACACACTATCTGTTTATGTTCATTAAACAACCACACACAAATAGTGCTTTGAGGACAAGACATAATTAATATAATGACAATAAGAGAGTTAAGTTGTTCTGTGACACTTGAAAAAGTTAGTACATACTCCATGAACGTGATATTGGGTGGCTTCCCCATGGGTCAAAAAGAGCTCCAAACTAACTGCATTGCTTGTTTGTTTTAAAAACAAAATGTTACTGTGGTAAAAAGTCACATTTGGAGCCTGAAGACCAGAAGCTAGGTGGATACCTCTAGCTAACTGCCAGTTAGCTAGCTATCTGCCGCCAACGTAAAGTACAGCCAGTGACAGCTCGTAACAAAGACGCAAGAATAGTCTAAATGAAATAGATTTGCTAAGTGAGTGATCAAACAGGCTGGCTTCGATTGGCGTAGCCTGTGTCAAGTTCAATACGAGACGTGTCATTTTGTTGGCAACTTTACGTGACACAGCAGACATGTAGGATTTGCCGCCACACGTTGATCGTTTTTTGTGATCGGCTTTGAAATTTTTACGGAAATCGGTCAATATTGATCAGTGGCTGATCGATCAAGTATTTTACATTCAGAGTTTCTAAGTTTATCATTCAGTAATTCACAATTCAATTTATTATGGCAACATAAAAAAAGATAATTCCTCAATAGTTCTGTACATAACCTGAGTGACATGTCAGTCAAAACAGCTATGTGGCGTCCATCATACATACAGTTTATATATTAGTCCAGTTAGCCGATGCTATCAAACATTACAGATATACAAGAAATTAAAATTATTATGCAAAAGACAATGCAGCCAAAGTCAAGGAAACATATTAAAAGGTTTCAGCAATGGGCACATTTCCTAGATAATTCTAATATAATACTTTCACAAATGAAAGTGTAGAAAACACACAGTTTTATAGTGGAGTTCGGGACATAGAGCAGAGCCATCAAATACTTGACTTTTTTCTACATAACTAACCTCTACAAGTGAATGGATAACTTTTGTTTTAGATATAGGCATCTTACTTTATCGTCATCGGAATAATAAAGATGAAAGTTGCATTTCCGTGTGCTACTTATTGAGTGGTCTGTTCACCACTTAATCTCTGCCGTGCAGGATCAACAAAATCAGGAGGGAAGCTTAATGTCAGCTGACTGATGTTATATGACGTATACAAAGTGAGCTTTATGACGTTTAATCGACCCACACTAACTTCGCCATCGGTCGACGTAATGGACACCCCTGGTATACAGTCAATAATTTCAGCTTCAACAGTGCAGCCTTAACATTCGATTAAATGCAGTAGACTTCCGGAAGAGTGGGGAGTGGGTGGAATTTAAGCATGCGCGAGATTCTGCGCATGCGCTTGGTGACGAGTGACTCCGGTAAATTGTGTACCCAATTCACTTCAGTGACTGACTCATAAGAACTCGAGTCTATAAAGGGAAATGAGTTCAACATCACTACAATACAGATGCTGAGTGTGCGTGTTTGTCATATAGAACGAGAATGAGCACACCTTCAGGGCTTTTGTGTCCCAAAAAACAAGTGCGCTAATATGCAGTGTGCAAAGATGCAAATGTGTGATCCAGATTAGATTGAAAGAGATGAGCGCGACAAGGACATTACCGCTGGTGTATGAAATTCAAGCAAACAAGACGCTCCATTGTTCTAAAAACATAACCTTGTGTTGGCAAATCAAAATACAAATGAGGTTATTTAAGTTCATCAGCGAAAAAAAAATAATATTTATTTCATGCTAACAGTGAACAAAAAAAGTGTTGTGTCTTCAAACAAACAACCCAGTCATTTCCATGCTTGGAAGTTGGACATGGCTGATTTGCTTTCATGGCTTGAAGGAAGTGAAAAAAGTACTGTTTTTTCACTTGAAAAAAACCATCTAGATAACCTCCTTTTTAAAAATTATTATTATTGCAAGCGCTCATGCAAATGCAGAGCGTAAACATGGCCCCACAGCAATATACATGCAAAGCTTGTGTAATGATATCATAACATGTGTTAAAACATTTTCTGGTGAAAATGTCACTGTGCATATTAAGAGAGCTTCCAAGCATGCAGCTGGTTGAATGTGTTTTTGGATCAACAAGGGGCTTAAAGCATTTCTCTGCTAGTGTTTGCAGGAAGTCTTTGGGGAGCACAAACACACTTCCTAAATTTTACTACTAATGGACACACTGACTCGGACTGTAGTGAAGTTGTGCATCCACTCTCGAGCACCTACGGGCCTCTGAGCCCCTTTTCCTGGCATTTAATAAGATGCTAAAAGAGAGTTCCAGAGCAGTGATGGTCCATTGTTCACTGGGTACACAGAGATCCTTTGAGGCACTGAAAGGACACTTTTTCAGTCCTTGGACACCACTCTATTCCTCAAATGGCTCATGGTCTGAGGCTCCGCCTTTGTTTATTATTTTTTTTAAGCTGGCAGAAGTGTTGCTCTGGTAACATCTATCTGACCTCTGTCTCCTTCTCTGTAGGTAGACATGCAAACATAAGCTCACATTTACAGGCTGACGTCATCACCAAGTTACTGCCAAGCCACATTAAATACTCAACACAAAACCATAGGCGGTCTAGACACTACTAAGAATTCAGTAGTATTTTATGTACAAATGTACTGTAACTAGTAGACAATTGCATAATCTGGGGGGTGTTATTTCATATTTAATATTGATTTTAAATCAATGAATGTTTTTAATGTACAACTTTAGCTTTCACATTTTGCGCAGTCTGTTTTTTCAGAAAAGCTGCCGTAATTCTCGGACCATAGAGCGCATCGGAATGTAAGCCGCATCCTCTAAATTGAGAGAGGAAAAAAATCGTAAATCCACATCGTAACATGAGATATTTAGTACACAAAAGATGTTACAGAGAAAGATTTGTTAAACTTTTGATGAAATAAATGCTTTTCTCCAAACAGTGGCGAACAGTGAGTGTAAGATGACTAGTTAAATAGTAGCCTACCAGGAAAGTAATTCATCGCCGTCCTCCTCCTCCTGGGAAACAAAAAACACTCAAGTTGTAATTCTTAATTCCTTCGTCACGTCCTTTGTCAGTCTGTCTCTCGTCGTGGTTCTTGGTTGTCTCGAGGCAAGTTAGTCATTTAGCTTGACCTATTCTCTTCATTCAGTCCAGCCTTTTGAAACCCGTTGGTGATAGTGGACGATTGGCAGTCTGAGTAGTCCAAACAGAAGTTGCAGTAATTCTACACTTGATCAAACTTACTTAAGATGTGTATAGAGATCGCGGCATAAGACTTCAAAACCTGGGATCAGCTTCCACTTCAGTCATCCACGTCACTACTTCTTGAAGCTGAACTCTATGCATCATGGGAAATTTACTTTTAAATTACCGCATCACTATACAAGCCGCAGGGTTCACAGAATGAGAAAAAAGTAGCGGCTTATACACCGGAAACTACGGTACTTATTAAAAACTACTGACTTCCATGACATGCTTAGCTAGGACATAGACCTTCTCTGAGGCAGAGCTTTTAATAAATAGTTAATAAGTAGTTGTCTTTCAGCTTCTCCCATCAGTATTCACCACAGCGAGTCACTTGCATGTTTTGTTTGGCTTAGTACTGAAGAACTCCAATGGCTGGTGTTAGGGTACTGACCAAAAATCCAACCTGTGCCAACTGCACTGCATACCAAAGTGTAATGTGTTTTTCCTTGACCAATCTTTACCTATCCATAAAGTTTGGTGGGAACACAGCAGCTCCTCTCTTTTTGTGAGGGTTACATTTCGGGACCACCAGCAAATGGCAAAAAATCTGCAAGTAATTGAGACATACATGAAAATATCTATTTTTGAAATAAAACATTTTTTGTATATATATTGATTACAGTGATCATTTTGGTTACAATAAAATTACATGAAATGTTCAAACTGTTTCATTGCAGTCCACCCCCACATGGCACTGCAACCACAACCAAAGGACCACAAAAAAGGGTGCTAAAAAGTGAAATGGCACAGATCTATCATTTTGTGAGTCTTTACCATGAAAGAACCAATAATGCTAACTGTTACAAAATTAACCTTTCTCGATGGTGAAAACAGGTTTTTGCTATATTCTTCATGTTCTATATATATTCCTGGGAACTCCCAACAAAACTAATTTTTCACTAAATCTAAACCAAGCGAGGATCTACCAAGTGGAGAAAGCAGCAAAAAACATTTGTAAAAGCTGTCATCAACACAAATGACCTCCTCCGAGCGCTTGGAGAGAGTGGTGTGGTTAGGCACACCCACACACACATATCCTAACCACTTCCTGGCCATGTAAGGTTGGTGGAAGTGGACTGAAAAGGTGATCATCACTCAGAAAAAATAACACAATGCATTAAAATAGAGTCCCTTCCATACCCATCACTGTAATAATAAGAATGCCAAAAGCAAAAGCCTCATAGCACACGCTGGGTGGCTTCAGCTGACATAGCACAACCAGAGAGGAGGGTGAGGAAAGATGTGCTGCAGAAAGCAGATGTTCTCCTCCGTTCCCACTGAGAGAAACATGCAGATGCTCAACAAGTTGGCCACTGAAGAGATTTACTGTATATATGTATGGCATTGTTTGTTTGTTTGGTTCCTTCAGCTATTTTTCTCTACGTCAATTACATCCACAGAAGATGTGGAGAAAGTAATTATCCTCAGTGATGATTCTAAAGAATATACATTTTGTATAATGTATGCCATAAAACCTTAATCGCATCATCCTTAATACGTAAAAATATGTTTTGTGTTAATTTTTTAGTTTTCTGGAACAGATTAACTACAGATTAATTAACAGATTAATTACATAATTTCTTAGGGGAAAATTTGATTCGGTGAACGCCCATTTCGGTTAGAGTCGTCTTCTGGAACATATTACTGACGCTAACCAAGATTCCACTGTACAGCAATTGCTCGTTTATCACATTTATATTGGTTCCTGACCCGACCGTGATAAGTGAATTTTCGCGAAGTTGGATTCCTTATTTAGAAATTTAACATTTTCATAGTTAGAGCATAGAAAACCTGTTTACGACCTACTAAATAATTTTTGCATTATTAGAGCCCTCTAAACGTGAACTAACACCCCTATAGTCACCTTTACGCTCATATTATCCGATATAGTAGACATAATAAAAGAAAATAAACCATTTAGGCTATAAGTCAGACTCGCGCTTATGTGAGTTGCTGTAAATATGTTCCGGTGAAGGAGAGATGAGTGTCGGGCGGACAGGGGTTCAGAGTTGAGTTTTAGCTTGTCGTGGTTTACAGCCGCAACAGTAGCTTGTGTTAGGGGTAATTGTGCCATTTGTGAGATAATTCAAACTGCAATAAAAGCCTGTTACTCTGGCAATCAAGTCTGGTGCCAAACATTCCAGTATACCATCACGTCTTTGAATGCGTTAATATATACTTGATAAGCTGTGGTAGATTGAAGCCGCAAAATTCGAAGCGCAAAGTGGCAAAGGATTACTGTATTATGCCCGCTGACTAAACATCAAACATATTTAAAGTTCGAATCTGCATCACATTAGCGTATATGAGCTCAGGCCTCACCAACAACTGCACCTCCAGGTAATGTTTGGCATTGTTTGTCACATACAAACACTTAACTGCGTATACCAGAACTTGTGACAGCAGTTCAATATACAATTGAGTGTGTATGACTTCCACGGGTAAAAAGGTGGTTCCCTGTGACATGAATGCCCCCAGCCAGTAAATAAGCTGAGATAGCATGCTTGCAAAACTACTATAGCGGAGATACACAGAAAGCGAGAATGGTGAGCGACTCAAGTCAGTGATTGAGAGAGAGAGGGACAGAATCAATACCTTATCTTTCCCGTTTTGCTGTATTGCAACATTAACATTCCTCAAGCTTCCACTTGCACTTCAGAGACCCCCTACACACCCTCACACACACCCACTACTTTCTGATTATCAGCCACGCAATAACAAACATCCCACACAGCGTACTTTGTAAAGGTAGAGTCAGCAATCGTAACCCAATACCGTTTTTTTTTTTGGCAAATTCAGCAAATGGCTGCACATGGTCGGCTAGCAGTGTTTTGAAGATATAACACAAAAGGGAATCAATCAACAACACTATTGTTTGTGTTCATGCTGTTTGTAACTAACTGTAACACTAAGTCTAAAGGTAGGGCTCCTATGGATTTCACTTTTCAAAATTCCACACTTTTTCCAGACTCAGTGAAGAACAATTATTCAGTGAATTGATGATTATTCAATTATCAAATTAATCGACAACTACCATAAATTCCAGTGTATAAGCCGCACTGACGTATAAGCTGCACCCGCTAAATTTAGAGGAAAAAACAGATTTGTACATACATAAGCTGCACCGGACAATAAGCCGCACATGTCCACGTCATAAAAATGGCATATTGTGGCACGCACGAGTTTGTGAGGACCAGGAAGCTCTTTATTTGACAGGAGCCAATCACGAACTATGAAAAAAACCCATGACGAGCTTGTCAACCCTTTGGAAATTGCAGAAGGTCATTACTCAATATAACAGTCTGACTCACGGTGTCATCTTACAAACAGCACTAAATTCATCACACAGCAACTTAACACTCAAAAGGTAGCTAGCAAATATAGTATATAGTATATAAGTACCAATACGAGTTAAAAATAAAAAAACAACTATTTTGACAGTTTCCCATAATGCATTGCGTCCATTCAAAGCATTCATTGGAGGACCAGCGGCATAGAAAAAGGATGGATGGATGGCACTGCAATGCTGCCACTGTCCACTAGAGGGAGCCAGAGGAGCCCAGAGGGAGGCCTGGGAGGGGTGGCCGTTCAACTTATGAATCTCCCCAAATGTTTTCCGGGATGAGTCGCCCGCTGTGTGCTCTCACACATCTTACCTGCCCTTGCAAGCACCTTAGAAAAACATTTTCTTTTTTTAAGGTATTGATAGGTTTATCTATTAGAAAACAGAAAAGTGGTGGAAATGTATCAAATAAAATTCCATACTTTTCCATACATTCCATACTTGCGTAGGAACCTTGTAAAGATTGTCAACAGTAAAGCATACGTGTCATGTGGTCATGTGTTTTTTGTTGTTGTTGCCTGGCTGATAGCTTTTATTCTAAAGCAGGGGTCACCAACGTGGTGCCCGCGGGCACCAGGTAGCCCCCCACGACCACATGAAGTGCCCGCAAGCCTGCTTTTCATTCAGGTTTTCAGTTAATAATGAAAGAACAGTAGAAAGAAATGCATTCTGAAATACAAAATGTGAGTTGTGGACACCAGCATTTTGTTAATGTTCTGGTAAAACAAGCATATTCGCTTTGTTAGGCTTTGAAATAAGCTCTGAAAATAAATGTTACAAAATGAGTAGCTCTTGGCCATTTTCATTTTGTAAAAGTAGCTCTCACAAGGAAAAACGCTGGTGACCCCTGTTCTAAAGGCATCGACAATAACTTTCCATAGCTGACAACCAGTTGAGGCTGAATCAACAGCACCTGTGCTGGTTGCAGCCAGGTAGTGCACTTTCTCAGTGCACTTTCAAAGGCATGCATGTTAATTGGCAACTCTAAAAAAAATATGAATGTGAGCGTGAATGATTGTTTGTCTAAATGTGCCCTGCGATTGGCAGGGTGTTCCCCGCCTCTTGACCGAAGACAGCTGGGATAGGCTGTGGCATAGAAAATGGATGGATAGAAGCACAAGCCCTATATTAACTTCTCATTAGTGATCATGGTCATCAAGGTGCTGTACAAATAAACTTTGATCTGACTTAGTTTATACCACATTGCTAATGCACAGGCTACGGGATCACTGCAGGGACACAAAAGACGGCCACGGCTTTAAAGGGATAGTTCGGATTTTTTGACATGAAGTTGTATTACATCTCCATTAGAGGTGCAGTGCATCAACGGTGACTTCCCCCCCCCCAACTGGTTCAGTGAGTCCAGTTCTGTGACTGAATGCAGAGATTTGTGATGTCCGATTTTTTCGAGGAGGCATTTTTGTGATGCAAATGTGCTCTTTTGAACACATATTTTTTTGAGAAGCCAAACTCTTTACGTAAATGGCCCCAGAAACTAAGCGGAACTAGGTTCCTCATCACGTATCTCCGACCAGAACTGGACTCATGGGACCAATTGGGGCGTTAGACACTGTTGGTGTACTAGACTGCTGATGGGGATGTCATACAACTTCATGTAAAAAAATCCGAACAATCCCTTTTAAGGATAGCCTGCTAGAGCGCTAAATAGTTAGCCTCCAGTTTATTTATTCTAAACTTGATGGGGGGGTCAAATGGAGTGGGGATGAACACCACTTCTGGTTTAAGGAGGAACAATATGGTAATATAATTGTCAAGGTTTTTCCACAATCATAATAAATGATAATCTATATAATAACAAATAATAATAATTTAATAATAATAATTTTAATAATAATAATTTATAGTCTCCAATTAACCCAACATGCGCATTTCAGGAATGTGGGAAGAAGCCAGAGTACCCGGAGAAAACCCACACACGCACGGGGAGAAAATCCCCAAACAAAGATATGAACCCGGAGCATCCAGATCTCCTGACTGTGCTAACCACTAGGTCACTGTTTGGCAGAATAGAATCAATTCAAGAAATTATCCAGTAAGTGATGACTTTTCTCAGTCCAAATATACTGTATCTTATCTTTTTTCTTCGTCTGGTTATGCCAATTCTGCACACAGTCCTTATCTGCGGTTGCCATGACGGACTGTGATATAGTAACAAGTTTAAGTCATCAATTCATTTTGCAACACAGCTTTGCAACTGCAATTCTCGCAATTTCTGGGAGAGCTGTAATTCCTAATAACCACTGGTAATTATGCCACTGATATGTTTAGCATTGACATCAGACTGAGACCCCATTAGTCATTACCAAATATCAGCTCTGGGAGTAGCATCGGGAGGCAGGCAGAGTTACTTAAGAATGACCTTCCATCAAAGCCGGAAAGAGAACTTTATGTAGAAGTAATTAGTGGTAAAATCCTTCCGAGACGGGCATGCACTACAAAAATACAATGGCTAATATGAAGAGTGTTTGTTGTAATCTGGTAAACAGCACACACAGTCTGCAGTTTTGATCTACTTCTCAACTCTCTACTTCTCAAGTATTGTGCTTAAACAGTCGAACAAGGTAGGAAAAAAAGGAAGACTTCTAAGAATATAATTAGAATGAGCAATTATTAATAAAACAGTTATATAATAACACGCTGGAACTGGAAGCATCCCACGACAATAAAAAAAATGGGGGCGAGGGGGGGAATATTATCACATTTTGGTTACTCCCAAGCCACAACTGAACACCACAAACACTGACGTCCCTGTTGGGAAATTAGAATGCTTATCTTAAAAAAAGAAAAATGCTCAATAGTTTGGAACGGCTGCAATTAAAACTTTATTTGATGACATGCACAATGCAGTGAAGCTCCAGAGTGTACAGTGAAATAGCCCACAAAGTAGAACTTAACACATGAATGTGACTTTAAAATTAGATTAAAAGTGTGCCGAATAAGTAATTTCAACAAAAGAGAACCCTAATTAAGAGACGTAAACAGAGCAATAGCCTTGCATTGTTGTTTCTTCTTATGCAGTCTCTTCTCGTGGGAATTTTATAGAATTCTGGATACATTATGTACTTCATTAGTGGAAAACTGACACTTTTGGAGTTTAGTCATAAAATGGTCAGCAAAGCTGAGGTAAACATACTAATATGACGTCAAACTAAGGTCACCAAAGAAAAGCGTGTCAAATAAGTCAGTCAGAGAAATAAGCAAAGATTCCCTCCTTTATGGCTGTTATAAGGCCCTATGAAAAATATGTTTTATTTTTTCCTAAATTCCGTTTAATTTTTTAGAATTCTGTTTTTTACCTTTTACACTCATTTTACCAGCATAGAGTGCATGCTTTTTGGGTTTGGGAATAAAATGTCCACTAATTAAATATAAAAATCTTTACATTTATTAATATGCCACTGGCCAATTTTGACCAGTAATTCAGAAATGGATGTAGCTCGGCTAACTTTTCAAATGGGATGTCAGCCTCTGCATATATTGCTACAAAATCTTCAATAAACTGTAATGCCCGTGCTTGAGATTTAGGAAGATGTAGTCACCAATGCAATTCCAATTGCATTATTTATGTAAGATATATTTTATGACACCCTTATTTTATTTACACAGTTAGACAAGTTGTGGCAAACAGCGCTCTTATTTTGAAGGCCAGAAGTGTGTTGTGTGTGTTGATAATGTTGATGGATACTGTAAGATGAGCTCGGACGAAGAATAAACGTGCCTGTCGTGTTTTTTCACTCAGAACCTGCACGTCGTCAGCGGGCATCATAAAACGGCATTTCGACATGTTTAGTTCGGGAGGAGGCTGGTTAGTGTTTGTGATGAGATTCCGCCACAATTGAGCGGTACACGGGGGAAATACTGCCCCACACAAATGTTCCTTCTCCTCACCATGACAGCATTTTATTAACATTATGTCAATTTCTGCGAGATTCCGCGTTTAACTGTAAATAAAAATTCCGTCCGCGATTCGGTTAATGTGTAAATCATAGGGCCCGACTGTTAGCAACTTTACAATAACTACTGATTGAATACGTAATTGCAGAGACAAACCAAAGTATTTTACTTACAGTTTTTCTCTCAAAAGCTACCTCTCATCAAGTCATCATTTTCTAGACAGCAAAATGAGTAAGTCTTCTTAAATGGTGGATATGGAACCTGTTCTCAGGGAAATTGAAGGGAATTTTGTACGTAGAGATTGCCAATTAAGATACTGTAAATGCGCAGATGAATGCCTCTATTCAAGTATTCCTATATTCCTATAGTCACCAGGGTTTGGTCTAAAAGAAGCAATAACCAGTGTGGTCTCCAATTAGCGTCACGTCACAAAAATATTGGCATTAACAGCTGTGGCTGTAGGCAACCTCCTGATGTAGTTTTTATTAACTCTACAAGATGACAGCAGCTGTACTTGAAGTGTTGTGAGTGGTCACCATTCACCGGCATTATCTACTTCTGCATGCACTTTAAAATGTTGGTAACTTGCGCTACTCAGCTGTTGATGTGAAACTCACCCGTGTTGGATTTGCTTTACGGTTGTTTATAGTATTAATGCTGACTGAGCAGTTTTCTCCTTATACCGTTATTATAACGTTGGCTCTGTTGCTACTGTATTGTACAATACTTGTTAATCAATGTGTGGTCAACGAGAGCTACGGCTTCCTTTCTGAAAAATTAAGTTGTTACTTATAACAAGTTTGCAAATTTAAAAAAATAACAATACTTTCCAGTTCTAAGTTGCTTCCAATTAACGCCCAGTCCACTTTGCTGTTTAGGTAAAAAAAAAAAAACGCCAACTTTTATTACAGGAAATAAATACAACTGGCAAAAGGCTTTCATTCCCATAGAACTTTAAATCAAGTTTGTCTTCAAAAAGTTCAATAAAAGGCAAAAATCAAGAATGTGAAGAGAGGAGCCACTATAGTTATTATCCAGCAGGCATTGTATCATAATTATGGAAAAATTGCAAATGCCTTTTTAGTGGGACAAGATTCAGACAAGCAGCGTGTTTCCACCGTCCACGGAGGTGAACACAGATTTCCATAGCATGGTCAAACAGTCTCAGAGAGGCGATCAACAGTTTACTTTCGAACAAAGTAACTAGTTAGCGCGGTGTGGCTTAAGTACCCAAAGCAGGAAGAGGGAAGGATATAATGCTTGGAACGCCTTCTGGGCAACTGCGTAATCAAGGCTGACAGCATCTTATCATTTGATAAAGTAAAACTGCGGGAGAATGGCAGAGCATTACATTGCATTACATGCAAAACAATAGTCCTTAGCTTTCTCCAGTACAAGTAGCTGAACAGCCCAAACCTATACTAACAGACAGCTATTAGCTGTTACACATAACAGGCTTTACGATAATATCTATTGCTAGACCTAAAAATGAATGACTTTTTACTAAATTTGGGATTAGTAGGTTTTCCTACATGGGGGACGTTACTTTGGAAGAACATTATCCACAAAGTGATGCTATCTTTAACACCCTTAAATGAGTTCAAATTGAGATATATAAAGAAACGTGTGTCGTAAGAGAGAGAAGGAGGTATGCACCCCCAAAGTGTTGATGGAGTGTTGTCTACCTGGGATGTAGTCACGTAAAGACTCTTTCTGAACTTCCCTCGCCGTATCTCCATTTCAAGAGCCGAGCAGCGGGCAACAGTGGCTCTCGTTGTTTGATTCCGGCAAAACATCCTCTCTTGCTAGTACGGTTCTACGTTTTCTCCACCAGGCGTCCACGGACAGTTCACCCCGAAAACAAGACGCCGAACGCGGATCCAAGTGGCACACACACACGGCGACACACACGGCGACACACACCGGCGAGTAAAAGTCTAAAATAATGTTGATCCAGGAAGCGTCCAAATGTAGAAGTTGTAACTGGAGAAGAAACAAACTTTCCCTTCCACAGAGACAACTTTGTCGAAATGTATGTTCTCTGTGGTGATTCCAAAGTTTGCCCTGCCCCATTCACACACACACTTCTACCGGTACCAGCCGGCCCACTTTGTACTTAAAGTCTTAAAGTCCAGACAAGTGAAATTAGCTAACGTAGTCGTTGCAGGAAATGAATAAGATCATGTCTTTCTTTTTTTTTTGAAGTCCTTAAATCTCACGCATACATTTGACCCTAATAACAAAAATGTGTAAAAATATGCTGTAAACACATTATATACTTCAGCCTGAAATATACATATTAAACTTTAAAAAAGAGAAAGAAACATAAAACCTAATTAATTTCTATACAATCCATTTCAAGGAGTAGATGGGTCAATTATTGGAAACAACATTGATTTCCATTTTTTTCCCATATATTTTATAGAGCAGGGTTGGCCAAACTGCGGCCTCCGGGGCACATCAGGCCTACCAATTGTCTTGATCTGGCCCACCGAGCATTTCCAAATTTCATTTTTTAAATAAATTCTTAACATGGAAAGTGCAGCTGGCAACTTGCAGTGCTATTGTGGCACGCTTGAGTCACCAAAATAGTCAGATGCAATCTGTAGCTTGTACAAAAAAGCCATCCAAACAACACAACACGTCAACACACGACGCCCAAAGTAACCTACCTACTGCGCCATGTGGGCATACAAACAAATATCTACGTGCAATACCCATGCCAAAAAAACACCCATATATTCCCACCGCAAGGCATGCCGGGTAGCTTGTGGTAGTCTTTTTCCCAACATATTGCTAGGTTGCAAAATATGGGGTTAAAATACTCTTGATATCCAATGTTTTATTGCTCATAGCTCATATTGTTGTTGCAGCTGGACTACTCAGCATGCCTTGCGGGAATTTGGAAATAACGCCTTTAAGTTATGCGCTGTGTTTCGCTCTTAGTTGTTGTTTGAATTATGTGATGCGCTAACTTGCTGTATGTGTTGTGGTTTCATTGCGTTGCACCGTGAGCAAGTATGTCGTCCTGCTTGATCCACCTATATATAGACGGCTCCTAGCCAATTTTTTTTAACTCGATGTGGCCCACCAGTCAAAAAGTTTCACTACCTCTGCTCTCGAATGACAAAAACAAAACTTTGTCAGGTCCTGTAAATATATCATATACTATATTAATATTGTTTTCTCTTTAAAATACTTAATCTCGCCTGAAATATGCATACAAAATTGAATTATATTAACATTTTAGGCTAATTTAAGGAACACAGGGTGAGTGTTGATGATTGTCAGTTATTCCACTAATAATTTATAGTGGGCTGTAAAAGCAGCCTTCATCTCCATTGTAAAGAAAAAAAAACCCTACTTCATTTATGAGGCTGGAAAGTGACTAGCAATCTGCGGCAGCAGCACTAGCAATTTACTGGACCTGCTGTGAGTGGAATTCAGAGAGGTCAGAAGGCCGTGAAGGATCAGTCTCTCAATGAAGCAGAGGCCACATCCACATGGTAACAGAAACCTGCTGGGTGGATGGACCCTCATGTGATACTATATGCATGCTGGGCACAGTCCCATATGGTTAAACTGTATATTGTAAGCATGGGGATTCACATTTAGTGAAGACCTGCCGAGTCAGCCAAAATGAGGCCCTAAGGTCCAAAAGCTACACTGCACCTTTTTGCAACCTTCCTGTCTCCAAAACAGGCACTGTCCCAGACATTGCTAGCATATTATGCCCCATCCTTACAGTATCCTATAAAAGTGAGCGTGCCTTCTTGTATTTCAGCAAACCATTTTATCTTCTCAAGGAACAATACTGAAGAAGTGAAACTTATATATACTTTAGAGTAGTCAGTGTATAGCGATATAAGAAAATGATTAGACCACCCTTGTTTCTTCAGTTTATTGATCCATTTTAATGCCTGGTGCAACTAAACGCACATTTGTTTGGACAAATATAATGATGATAACAATATAGCTCATAAGAGTTTAATTTAAGAACTGATATCTCACAACTTCCATGGTTTTCTTGATAATAACCAAAATCACTTAAGTTCTTACATGAAAAGCTATAGCATTGTACTGCCATAAAATGTAACTCTTATGAGCTATTTTTGTTGTCATCGTTATATTTGTCCAAACAAAGGTGCCCCTAGTTGTGTCAGGCATTAAAATTAACAAGAAACTGAAGAAACACGGGTGGTATTTTTTTCCATGATTTTTACTATCCACTGAAAAGGAGTCAACACATTATTGTCTAAATTAGTGATTCCTAACCACTGTGCCATGTGAAATGATCAAATTTAACTTAATTTGTCAGAAAATGATTATATATGTCTATTCAAAAATGTATCTTTATTCATCTATCTATACCAGATATACATAGAGACCGACAGAATAATTAAATGCTCTTCCATGATATGTCAGGAGGTACATAGCTAATTCTGTCACCCTGGAGGTGTGTTTAGGCTCGTCATCATGTTGGAAAACCACCATGTGGCTCGTTTTCTCTCAGAGAGAGGACCATGCTCTGCTTCACAATGTTACAGTTCATTTTAGAATTAATGTTTCTCTCAATGAACCGCAGCTCCACAGTGTTGGGAGTACTCATACTAGCCCAGGTCATGCTTGATTGTAGGTAAGACACAAATATTTTGATACTCACTTGTGTTGTAAGCTATTTACACAATAATGGCAGTGTTTTGAATCATTTTCAGTGGATAGTAAATCTATACTGCTATGCAAGCTGAACACTGACTACTCTCAAGTACATCCAAGTTTAATCTCTACACTATTGTCCCTTGAGAAGTACTGTAATAAGAATGTTTGCTGAAATGATAAATGATACTTTATTCTGAACATTTTCTGTGCTCATCTGATGCTATCCTCAGTTGGAGTTAAAGGCTTTTGACCACATTAAATGCAATGTCTTGATGAGTACGTAGTTGCACATAAGAGGTTGAAAGGAGCCTGTCCCTCTTCCGTGAGTATCTTATTTTAAAGCAGGATGTTTGCTTGTGTAAATAGCTGAAGGCTCTGCATCTCATGCAGCAATGTGATCTAACTCGGATGCGTGTGTATCGCTCCTAGACTGTGTGCGAATTGCAGATGATGTTTACAGGCTGGTCAGTAGGGGGTAGGCAGACACTGATGGGGTGAGGTTTGAGGGATGCTTTTTTTTTTTTTTTCAAACCAGGCTTGGCCCTCTTTCAAGTCCTCTCGGGGGCTCCATGTGAGCCCTTTGGGCAGCTCAGAGTCACACAAGCAATGTGCTTATGTGCACGCCTTGTCATGGCACATTTGTAAAACCATCTGGAAGGAAAAGATAGGTCTGCTTTTATCGTTACTTGATGTAGTGCATCTTCTGTTTGTAAATCCTGCAAACTATATAGTTTGCTCCTCATTCTTCCCACTCTCTTAGCAAAAACAATTGTGACAGCTGCACCAGTCAACACTGACTGAGTAGCAGAAGGCTACAAAATGCCATAAACAAAGGAGCCGCTGATCATGGAGAGAGAAAATGCTTGTGGAGCAGCTGGAGGATGATCATATGGTGCAAAAAAACATGGTGGGAACATCTTGCCACAAAACAAAATTTCACCCATCTTTCTCGCACCTACTGTAAATATGCTGTATGACACACCGCCCTCCAGTTTAGATATATGAGTTGTAGTAAGCTGGTTACATGTCACCAGTATGAGAAATATACTTTCTAACTGACTTGCTTTTCAATGAACCAAAGTACCGAGGGCCCTGTAGAATGTACTGTGGCTTTTTAGGCTACAATTATGTGGTTGTCTAAGGTCTAAATATAAAAGGGCATAGTTGTAGTGCTTCTACTGCTCTTTTAACAATATCAAACATATTTTGGCTGTTAAGTAAATCAGGGGAGCTAAAGAGGTGGTCCTAATCATGACACTATGAATGGAAATCTTAAGGTCAACGTGCCATTTGTTTTCAGCTTTCAACATTTGCTTGCAATTTTCAACATTTCAGCTCATCATTCATTCTGCTCACAGTTAATGTGTACAATACGTCTTCATACTGGGGAAAGTGAACGCATCATTTACTCCATCACTTATAAACGCGCAATTCATATGCAAACATGTACCATACTCATACAGTATTTATTATCTGCATATTTTCTATTTGTAGTAAATCACTTGCATGCCAATGTCCTGAGGGTTTGCAGATTGCATTTATGAGCATGTATGTCTATAATAATCAGGTCTGCCATATGTTCCTGCAAGCATCCTGAGCCAGGATGTGAAAGTGACAAATGCGGTGCTGCTTTTATGATGGAGCTAAAATTTAGGCAAGAAAGAGCACCACATTTCCTCACTCTTATGTGGAGACTGCTTCACTTTGCATCATCTAACATCAATCTGTGTTTATAGCATAACGCCTCGCTATTTCTTGACTACTTTATACGAGTCTGACTTCTGCTGGACAACATATGCCATTGCACCAGCCACAACATTAGGTACACCAACACAGTCTAATGACATGTATACTGCCTTTACTCAGATGTGTATTCATTGAATTGTAACTGTAGTTAGAACTGCAGCGCATCACACAGAGGTACTGTATGTTGCTCATTAATGGAATTATTAATCAGTGAGGCTGGTGTGATGTGTAAAGAATCATTTATTGAAGTGAGTGCTGCATTGCACGAAAAAAAACCAATATTGAAGCCGTTTTAATATCCTTTATTTAATCTATGTACAGAGAATACAAAACTGTCCTCACTCAAATGAATGCTCAATAACTGAAATCTTTCCTAGATCCCATCATTTTTGGTGCGGTTTTGTCCATTTGGAAGCTTCTTTCCGTCCTTGCTTTAAACCCTGGAAAGGATTAACTGTGATCACACAAAATGACTCTCAAAAGTATCATATATACAGTAAATATTGTTGTTTGTGTAACAATCCATACCAAGTAGTAGCCTGTGTGATATCCACTCATGTACCAGGAGATGAGCATGCTGCCCATGGCCTCATCATCCCCCATGTCTGGACTCATAGGTGGAGGTGGAGGGATCATCTGAAAGGAAGAGAAACAAATGCTGAATCAGATCAGTCTGCTGACCTTTGACATATACTGTATTACTGATCTACATCAATCTCATTTCAGTAAAAGTATGTCCAAACTCACTGGTGGGCTGAATTGCATCATGGGATGCCAGGGGGGAGGTACAGCACCACCAGATTGCCTTTTCCCACCCTACGATCAAAATAATTAGAAGAAACCTGTTAAAACATTGTGCCATTACTAACATGATACTGGTCAATTCATTTGGTAACTTGCAATCTAATAAGATCAACAGAGCTGTATCAAAAATGCCACCACAGTTTTGATTGACCTTTCTGAAGTATTCATTTAGGCATATGTTGATTATTGTGGTTGTGGTTCGTAGTAGTGTTTTGTATGTTTACGCTACCCCTTAAGATACCAAAAAAAAAAAAAAATGATGAGGCCACCCTTGTTTCTTTAGTTTTTTGTTCAATTTAACGCTAACTAAAAGGTGCTTGGACAAGTATAATCATGACAAAATCTTTTTTGGCAGTACAATGCCATGGCTACAGGTATTGCTGTAAGAAGTTGAATTTGGTTAGCAAGAAAACCATGTGAATGGATAGATATCAGCTCTTAAAATTAAACTCTTTTGAGCTATTTTTATTGTCATTATATTTGTCCAAACAAATGTACCTTTAGTTGTACCAGTCATTAAAATCAATCAACAATTATGAGGAACAATGAGGGACAACAGATGAAAAATAGCCTTTTGGCTAATTCTGGCATACTGATAGAAATATTTATTCATATGCACTTTCCCTGTACATAAAATAAATACATTCAAAATTAAACAAACTGAAGAAACAAGGTGGTTGAATTTTTTTCCCCATGACTGTATGCAGTACAGCCCGTGATGTCAATTGTGAGCTACCGGTCGATCGCAAAGGGAGTGTGGGTTGATCACTTGGGTCACCCACATCATAAACGTCACTTTGTACATGCCATATGACATCAGTCAGCTGACATTGAGCTCCCCTCATTTGCTGTTGTGCCTGTGCAGCAAAGTAAGTGGTGAACAGACAAGCGACACATGGAAATGCAGCTTTATTACCCCGAGACTCGAGTTCTTCAGTCACTGAAATGAATCAGGTACTCAATTCACTTGAGCCACTCGTCACCACGCGCACGCGCAGAATCTAGCACATGTATAAATTCCACCCACTCCCCCGATTTAAACCACTGACTTGTTCCGGAAGTCTCCCACATTTGATCAAATGTTAATGCTGCACTGTTAGAATTACAATTATTGACTGTATACCAGGGGTGCCAATTACGTCGATCGATGACGGAGGTAGTGTGGGCCGATTGTATGCGTTATCCACGTCATAAACCTCACTTAGACGTCATGACATAAGTCAGCTAACAATAAACTTCCCTCCTGATTTGCTGTTGCTCCTCCACGGCAAAGATTAAGTGGTGAACAGACGACTCAATAAGCGGCACACGGAAATGCAACTTTCATCTTTATTATTCCGATTACGGATAAAGTAACTCCGGTAAGATGCCTATATCTATAACAAAAGTTATCCGTTCACTTGTAGCGGCTAATTATGCAAAAAAAAACAAAAAAACAACAAAAAAAATTAAGTCAATTTTTTGATGGCACTGATTTACATTCTTCCAGAGAAATGTTTTCTACACTTTGGTTTGTGAAATTATTATTTCATGATTAATTGGAAAATGTGCCCATTGCTGAAACCTTTTTAAATATGGTGCCCTGACTTTGGCTGCATTGTGGTTTGCATAATCATTTTCATTTCTTGTATATCTGTAATGTTTGATAGCAAATGCTAACCAGACGTAATACATGAACTGCGTGTATAATGAATATTACGTAGCTATTTGGACTGACCGGTTGTGTGCAGAATTATGTGTAATTATTTTTATTGCCATACTGAGCTGAATTGTGAATTATTGAATGATAACTATTTGTATTGCCTTTAAACATTGAAACTGAATGTGAAAGGTTAATCATTATCCATCATAATACTACATCATGAGTATTTAGTATAGTAGTTTCAAAAGCTTACCAGTTAGATTATATAATATATATATATATATATATATATATATATATATATATATATATATATACACAGTATATATATATATGTTGTTTTCCTGTTTTATAAGTAGATCATTTTGACTTGTAACTTGCATGCTCAGAAAGTGTTTGCATCCCTGACATACATGTACAATGTACATAAATACTCATATTTGATCAATATTTAAGTGTCCCAAAAAATGTATACAGTGTTCCCTCAGTTTATCACGGTTCACCTTTCGCAGATTCACGCAATTTTTTTTTGTGCTTCTTTTTGTTTTTTTTAATTACAGCGTATGAACTGGTTACAGGCAGAGCCTGGCCCTTGAAGAAGAACTGAATTTTGGGAAGTTGAGTATCTCCCTCTTCCCTCTGTCTGCACCACCCATTGTTTTCTGCCTCCTGATGCTGTAGACCATTGTCAACCGATCTCATTTGTTCCGCCGTGCCGTGTCTCCTGTGTCATTGGTAGCTTGCTTGCTTGCTAGCTTGTAAATGAATCTTCGGTTCGAAGGAGGAGGACTGCAGCAATATGTTTGAACAAGGATACAAAAACGCTACAGTACAGCAGAACGGCACCAGGCCAAAAAGGCACGGTCACAGGAGTGAAATACGCGTGAGTGACTTCATTTCTTGTGTCCGACCTGTAGGTTGATCATTAAAATTCAAACAAAGTTTTCAACTTTTTGAGAGTGTTTAAACAAGAGAGAAATGTGAGAAAATTGTATTGCCTGACTTAGAAAAGTGTATGGTGAGGGTTTATTTATTTATTTATTTTTATTTTACAGGGGTTTTACAATAAAGTTGGCTACTTCGCGGATTTCACTTATTGCGGGATATTTTGGGAACCTATCCCCCGCGATAAATGAGGGAACACTGTACACCCTTTAGCAGCTGATAACTCAATTGTTTGTTTTTTCTTTGCAGATGCCAGACTAAACTTTGAAGAATGGAAATTCATTCTAAAAAAGCATGAATGCACGCAAATACCAAGGGAATTGTTTTGTGATTAGAGTCCATTGCTTCGCATTGTCAGCAGTATCTGGACCAGAACGGATGTCAGTTTGAGAACAATTGGTGACAAAACAATACAATTTTGTAAATTGTATTACATTTTGAAAATGGAATCAATTATAATTTTTTTACAAGGATTAAAGTTATATATTATTTAAAGTGTGTAGACGTTTTTTTTGGGACACCCTGTATACATTCTCTATGTTATAGTAGGACATAGAGCTTTGGGACTTGGTCATTTTAAAAGTAGCTTGCAGGCTGAAAAAGTGTGAGCACACCTGGAATAAAAGATTTTAGTATTTTAATTAATTTAGTACCATCAATTAAAACTTTGTTTCCATCTAGTACACCAAAAAAAAAAAAAGAGCAAAATCTAAAAGGAAAAATGTGCCGTTGTAAAAAACAACTATGTGAGAATGCCATCTTACCTGTCTAAATGGTGGCATGGGAGGTAGGTTGGGTGGGAATCCCGGACCCCACATAGGGGGAGGAACTTTGTAGTCTTTGGCCTTTTGGGTTTTACTATGTAGCTGCTGTTTGAGATGGTTTGGTTCTGTTGACCTGCTGTCACTCTCCTCTGTTGATGATTCTACCTCGTGTGTCTGAAAGTTGGGTGCAAACAGCATACAAAAATGCATACATTAAAAAAGGTGCCATAGAATAGGTGGAGTTAAATGGAAAAAATGGTAGTGGCAAGTTTTTTGGCTTCTTACTTTGTCCTTCCCCACTCTGTTTGAAATCCTTTCTTAAGTTTAGAATAATTAAATTGGAGAGGCTAACTAGTGAGCTCGGTAGCTTTCTATGCTAGCAGCGGCCCTCTCTTATGTCCCTGCAGTGATCCTGTAGCCTACGCAATGTGGTGTGAAGAAACGATAATAGGAGTGTTAAAGTGACTATAGGGGTGTTATTTCATGTCTACGGGGCTCTAACAATGGTATTACCGTATTTACAAAGTCTTAAACAAGTTTTCTATGCTCTAACTATGAAAATATTCCATTTATTAATGTTGAACCCTTCTTTGTGGAAAATCACTTATCATGTACAAGTCTGGAGCTAATTAACTGCAATAAACAAGGGACGACAGTATACAGAAAGTGACATGAAGTAAGCAGAACCAGCTTGAAATCAATTAGAGGTGTCCTAATACTTTTGTCCTCACCATGCATGTCATTTGTTATCAAACTTCTTTTGACACTGGTGTGACGAATAAGAACCTTCAGGTATGCTTTCATACACTTCACCTTGGTAATGGTTTCGTCATCACCCTCAGAGATCTCTGAAAGCAAGTCTTCAAGGTTCTGCTCCTCCTCATTGCCATAGTCTGTGTAGACAACTACGCATGTGCCCTTTTTCTCATCCAAAGAGGAGATGTTAGCAGAGTATAGTTGGCCGTCCTCCGACCAATAGGCACAGCAAGAATCCCCAACCTGCCACTGTGACAAAAAAGATAATACATTATGGTTCCAACCAGAGAAATGTGAGGTCTTCATGTTTGGTATACACAAGTGGGAGGGTGCTTCAGTGCAGAACCATTACAGAACACTTATTTCATATCCACACCTGTTTATCAGTCGTTGCATTGGGGCGTTTCCTGCTGTTCTTCTTTTTATTGTTCTTTCGTTTCTTTCCCAGGGCAACTTTGTCCGAAGACTGAGGCACTTCTTCACCCTTCAGCGCAGTCTGTAACAGACTGTGTGAGTAACAAACACAAAACTAATGGTATTGCAACACAACTTCACTTTGGATACCTTGAATGAAGCAACAGCTTTATCGTAGGCTTTTATCAAGGCGGTATCGTCCCAAATATCAGAATCGTCACTCTGGAAAAGAGCAATGATTCATATTGAAAGGAGGCGGCGGATACAGAAGTTAGTCTGACAGCAGATATGACATTTCTACACCCCCAAACAGTATGCTCAAAGTTTTAAGAGTAGAACGAGCAGTAATTAATTGTGCAGGATGCATGGTTTAGCATGCTGTCTGTACATAACATTTGTTACACCTAACTACGGTAGTTGAATGGTTCGGTGAGTGGGTTCCACTAAATGAAGCCTTAACTTCAATTTAACGTCCTTTACAGCGATAATAATTGTAGTCATAGTTTAGAGCGGTGTTGAATACACTGCCCCACACTAAGATGTATTTATAATGTTCGACCCCTTTTGTCTATCCGAATATTAGCTACAACACGAGTAATATTATGCCGTACATTGAGCTTTATCCATGGTCTGCTAGCTTAGCAAAGTAGCTAGCTCTCCATTTTACTCAAAAAGCAGTGTCCGAAAAATGTTTAAAGCTTTGTGGTTTACAATTTTACAATCTGGCATGACTCACCTGCCCACTCCCCCGCGTAAATAACACGTCTTTACATCCATTCGCCATTAGGCAAATATTAGCTTCCACAGATAAGTGCTAAACAACATACGAAGATACATGCATATATGTGTCGAGCATGTGACGTATCATGTGCGACATGACGTATATATTATGCGACGCCGTGGGTTGGCTTGGCAACGCTAGGTTGTTGCGCTTACTTGATTACCCTAGCTGCGGTGAATTCCAGGTTATTGTACTACGGAGATTTGCATCTGGGTTGTTTCTTATCCATCGACGATGATTGATGCCTCTCTTCGTTCTGTGGGTGCAAAAGTTGTTGTTGCCGCATCCAACGATGAGGCTCACCCTCCAGAAAATATCATTGACGGGTAAGTTAGTGTAGTGGCGTTGTTTTTGTCTTGTGAGAACTGATTTTAGCATTTCAGTAGATCATTTAGATCATCACCTAATTTCTGTAGCTTTCTGAAGTTACCCAGTCGATCATACTTGTGGCTTTTGGTTGGAGTTCATACATGGTGATGTATTGCACTCAATGGTTGATATGAGTGTTACTTACTTATGTTTCGTCTCTTTCGACCAGAAACACAAAAACATTCTGGATGTCCACCGGGATGTTTCCTCAAGAATTCATCATTCGCTTTGCTGAAATGAAAAACATTTCTTCAGTAACACTGGACAGCTATAATGGTAGGTTACTGGGGCCACTATTTATGAAATTTCTTTAAATGTTAACAGTACATACAAACCGATCTCAAAAGTAGGTCCAAGTTAGATCCGATATCATTACTGTATCAACAATTAGCTAATAATGCTTAGTTTTGAGTGACACTGCCAGGGAGATATGAATTTAACCTTATGTTTATTATTGTGGTTGTAGTTTGCAGGGGTGTTGAACCGCACTTATCATATGGAGTGCATATAAACTTTCCCCCTCTGCCCCAGCACAGTCCAGTCTAATAGCGCACACAGAAATAAAAAAGGGGGTCACAAACTGCCTGTACCAGGTGTTTTCCATTTGTGTTTTCCATTTTAGTATAAATAGTTATCTAATTTCATAACCCCCCTAGGGACTTGGCATAGCACCTTCACACCATTTTTCTTAAGTATAAACTTTCACAAAGATTTCTTTTAAAGGTCCTTATGATACTATTTTTCAACTACTATATCAAATACATTTCAGGTGTCTCACTATAGCGTATTGGAAGCGTGTTGCCCAAAATCTAGCCTTGACACTGGAATTTAGACAGTTTGCTTTTAATAAGGTCGAATGCAGGGGTCTCAAGCTTGGCGTTTAATACACTGGCAAAGAATGGAACGATACACCAGCATAATTAAAATCAGACGTGTGGACTCACTTTTGCTTTTATAGCGTAGACGAGACAACACTGGATAAAGACTTTGCAGTATGGGAGAAGGGTCTGACGAAAATACGACACACTACAGATGTTCATTTTTCCATTTAAATGTTAAATGTTGTGTTGTTGAATCAAGAGACGTGTGTTTAGTGTACGTTTTATATTGTTGTGCAGTTCAACCTTACCGGTCATTCTCTGTCTCTCCGGTGAATACATCACTAGTGCCATACTACACAAAATATGTATTTTTTCTACGCTTCTACGTTATAGCGTTGAGCTACTTGACAGACATGAGATGTTGTGTTTTCTGAATGAGTTTAAAGTAGCTGAACTGTTTGTCAGACACCTAAACTAAAATCCCGTTTACACTTTTGTTGCACTAAAACATAATCATTCATTTGCACCATTGCTGCTTGTATTCTGGTTAAAATATGATGCAAAAATTCCACGCATTTTGTATACGGCTTGTCCTCATTAGGGGTCACGGGTAAACTGGAGCCTATTCCAGCTGAATGCAGCAAAATACAAACTATGACATTATTAATTTTTTTGGTTCACCCAATCACCGTATCGAGATATTATTGCCATCGTGAGCCATGCATTGCGTATTGTACCTTATCTTTTGGTACCCTGAGATTCCCAACCCTAATACTGTACTTCATGCGGCCCAGGCCCTACATCCAGCGGTCCCCATATAAATGGAGTTTGAGACCCCTGCTCTAATAAGACCACTTGGTTGTGTGGCTCTGTCGTGTTAATGCTAATGAGCTGTGTTTTTACAGATACACTAACTCTGTACTTGTCTAACATAATAGATGTCATATATCACATATGATAACATAATATGAAGGAGTGGGATGTAAATGTTAACATCACTAGCATAGCTTTGTGAGCTACTTTGCGGTCACATCAAGCTAGGTTAACCTATTTGCGGAAATAGAACAAAATGATAAAACCTACAGCTCCCACGTCTGTAGCTGACTGACGGATAGTTGGCAGTGCTCCAGGCTGTATTGTAAGATGTGTAGTGAAGCCTCTCAAAAGTGGAGCAAGCTCTGGGTACTCTAGGGACTCATATTACTGCTGTTATAACATAATTAAAAAGTCACTTTTGCATAATAGGTACCTTTTAAACTATTTTTAACCAGGAATCATTTGTGTTGATATGCAGACTGCACTGGTCTGAGTTTCTTTCCACTTATTCTTGTCATGCCTGTCACCTGTCATGCCTGCTTGTCCCACTCTTTTCCGGGACCTCCCTCTGCCTGACTGTATCTGGTCAGGTGTTTCTCATCACCTCTCATTACCTGCTTAGTTTGTTGTACTCCATGTCACATTCTAGTGTCACATTCATGCTTTTTCGCTCTTTGTGGTTGCTGAGCTCTGCTTGTTTTTTGACCTCCTCAACTGCCTCCAGTTTCAACCTTTCTGGACGGCTCTTTTCACTTTTGCTTGAGTATTAAATCTTACCTGAGATGTGCCTGCCCACTGTGGCAAGTGGCCTCGCCTCACAAGAAAATCTATTTTCTAAATCTGTTTTCTGAAACTGTATATTTATTTTCCACTTTTGACTTACTCTAACAAACTGTCGGTCCAAGTCTAAGTCAAGCTTACTTAATGCAGAATAAACAAAGTTAGTTTATTTTTAAGGCTTCAGGTACTCATAAAAATGAGAGGAAAAAAAGTGTCTTTATTCTGTAATGATGCCTGGAGACGAACACAAACACATGACTCACTTAATTTCTGTTAATTTCCTCCAAGGCTTTGTCCTAATCTAAACATAGCCATTGTTAATTTCATTTTTGTGACTGGTCTTTTTCATTATGTGGTGAAAGAATTAATTATTCTGGACAGGGCTGATGACTCTCTTCTCTCCTCTCCCATCTTTTCTTGCAGTCAAACACCTAAAAGTAGAAAAGAATACATCACAGAATGCCTCACACTTTGAGTTTGTGGCAGAGAAAGGTAGGGATGATGAATGTAGACGTGTTAGTCACGCACTTGTTTTTCTTTTAAACCATAATGAACTTTCCCTCGCAGAGTTTAAACACACTGAGGGACATCTTCAGTCAAATTCTATTTCGGTAGGATGAAACTATAAAATTGAATGAACCTGAAGACAAATTCTGAACTGCTTTTGTACTTTTCCCCCCAGCTAAACGGAACCAATGCAACTCACCTTCGTTTCATCATCACCGCAGGATACGATCACTTTGTCTCGGTGCACAGAGTCAGTGTACAGAAGTGACACACACTTTTACTGTTCCTTTCACCATTGTCAAACGCATTTGCAAATGAAAACCGTCCCATGTTATTTTGTAATTATTGTCATCGTCCAGTGAAAAGTAGACTTCAAGATTCAAGAGAGATTCAAGAGAGTTTTATTGTCATGTGCATGGTAAAACAGCAGTTATACCATGCAATGAAAATCTTATTCTGTTCATTCAACTCCACTCCAACACTTTTCTTCTTTTTTATTTTGGAAACACAAGGTAACTACTGTTTTTTCCCGAAAGCACAACATTATTCCTGCTCTAGCAAAAATATTGACTTGAAGCTACAATTTTATTTATTGAATTGTCTTTTGGCTGGAAATGACACAAGGAAGTGGCAAAAGACAGTGAGAACCTGTGTTTGAGAAAATAATGAAAAATATTTTCTTTGTTAACTGTTATTTTGTTTACAATAGGAGTAGCACATATAAAAAAAATACATAATAATCAAATAAAATCTAAATAAAAATAATACATAATGAAACCCTATGAAAATAATACATCAAATTAATTAAATTATATTTGTCATAATATTGAATATTAATAATATGAAAACACAACTTCTGACAGTTTCTTGCCACGTTCTTGTGTCATTTCCAGCAAAAAATCTACCCATTCAATAAATAAAGGTGCAGTAATCCCTCGTTTATTGCGGTTAATTGGTTCCAGAGCCGACCATGATAAGCGAATTTCGGTGATGTAGGATTCCTTCTTTATAAATGGAATATTTTTGTAGTTAGAGCATAGAAAACCTATTTATGACTTTCTAACTACAGTTTTTACAACTATTACGTGTTGCAAAGAATGTGTTCCGTTGAATGAGTTTTAGCTGGATTACGCAACAGTAACCGTGTGATTATTATGTTATTATTAGACCGCACGGTGGTCTAGTGGTTAGTATGGTGGCCACACAGTCACAGTCAGGAGATGAGGTTCGAATCTCCGTTGGGCATTTCTGTGTAGAGTTTGCTTGTTCTCCCCATGCGTGTATGGGTTTTCTCCGGGTACTCCGGTTGGATGTAATTATTAATGTTTATTATTAATTATTATTAATACAATAAAACCCTGTTGTTCTGGCAATCAAGTCTGGCGCTTGTATGTTTCACTGACTGACACCTAGTGTAGAATATCACAATTGGAATACATTTTCTTAATGTCTTATATTTGTATTATAGTTCATTTAGCCATTTTTATGCTTCGAAATACCTAAAATTTGCTTAAATGTGTTTTTTTTTAATCAATAGGCTGTATTAAACCATGAAAAAGCAGGATTTATTTTGAAAATGTGGCGAGGGATGACTGTACTGTGCACTTTAAATCAAAATTTGTCCAGGCTAAGAATTTTTATATAACTAATTGATTAGCATATGTTGACCTACTTCGCGTTGGATTGGTTTTTAGCATGTTTCATGAACAAAATATGGCTCTGTCTCCTTCAGTTTTTCTGTATGTGACCCTCCTTTTCTCATACAAAAAACATTTAAAGGAAACAATGACAATTGAATATATTTTTCATTGATAGTTCACTTTGTAAACATCTGCCCAGGGTATAAATAATTGTGAATAAATACTCTACATTGAGGAGTGATGCTATTGTCTGTAATACAAGCCTGGTTGCTCCTAAACGCACTCACACAGTTATATGGGATCTGATAATAACGTTTCAATAATATGTGGAGAAATTATATTCCAAATTATTTCTAGGCATAAAATGTATGTGTATGGCAGCACAAGAGGCAGTTTTGAATTTGCATGTACGTTTTTTATTTTCTTCAACCCAAATTAATTAACGATATGGATTCACTTCAGAGACAGTTTTCATCTCTTTCTGCTAATTTGGCAAAGCTTTAGAATAAAAGAGTTGGATTATGATGAATGGCTCAAATACAAAGGGCATCTCTCTTGCTCACTCTCTCTTAGAGACACAGTTAATTAACTAATTTTCAGCAGAAGGACGGAAGACTTGAATTGGCATCTGGACAGGCCCCCCTCCCTATTCGCAGATATTGACATCCCCCATAGAAATAGGGGGACTACGGGTAATGCAACTGGGGGTTGGGGGAACCAGATGGTTTCCCAGCCAACCAGCAAGTCTCTAAAGACTGCAGGCCTATTCTCTCGCTCTAACACACAAACACACACATGTTCGCACGTGTACAGCCACACTTTCACTACTAGCTCCTATCTACCTCCACTGCCATGTCATCTTATCAGGTTGAGCAGTGTGCGAGGACCCTTTGGGACTCCCTCCCCAATTACTTTGCTGACTGCAGAGGAGCTTGGGGACTTGCTGAGGCGGTGTTTGCTGTAGCACGCTCCTCCATATAAACCAATAAAAGTGTAAAATACACTCCTAAATAACAAGCCCCCTGATATTTTAGAAGCAACTAATTGCTCAGGGGTATGACCACAATATAGTACATTTGAGTATGTGAGTGTAATGAGTAATGAGGGCAAGGTAGCAACCGATACAATGTTATTGACTCATCTATTATTCACCAGCATGGCATATTTATCATAATGTTAGCGGGAGGGCTGTGCTCCTGAAGTACAACGGGATATTTCCATCTACCACTTTTCAAAATATAATACAGTTGATGTAAATATAGATCTATCCAGAGATTAAGGTTTGCACATGCACCACCCCTCTACTAACAAATTCAGGTCCCCTTTGTGCTTGACTGTCAGCCGATCAGGAGAATCACAGCAGGATATGAGTGTGTCATTATCATGTCACTGCAGGGCAGCGCTAAATGATCAGCCGGTGTCTTCACATGGCAGTCTAACGGCTGTCCAATGACACCGAGACGACTGCTAGACCACAACTCTTCATATCATGAAATATTCACTTTTTTTACTATATCATATTGTTATATATTATTACAGTAAAACTTGCTAATGATATGTAATGTTAATTGAGACTCCATTGCATCTACTAAACAGGATTACTATAACAGTATTACCGCACTGGCATTGCCCTGAATTTTCTGAAGACCGGTTTTGGAAAAATATCTAAAATAAAAAAATATATATATATTTTCAGTATCAGGAAAATAACAATTGGTAGATTACAATAAAAAACTGGGTCTCTGTGTTGTGCGTGGGACAGTGAGTGATTAACAGAAAGAAAAATTCAAAAGTCGTTTGGTGTCAACTGTTGGTTTGCATATATAAATGTCCAGACCCCTCATGTAACATGACACATCTGTGCCAGACTTTTTCTGAGGAAAAATACTGTCTTATATTCGGGTTAGTGCAGTGCAGTGCAGCAAATGTTACTATTGGCCTGGAGAAACTGTGTAGTTCTTTCAAATGAACAAATATGGTTCCTTACCTGATGAGGTCTGAAGACAATGAGCTTGGCTTGAGAAGAGCACACAAATCTCTGCCAAAGTTGACAATTGCAAGTTTGGAGTTGCTCCGATTTGCATGCTTCTTCATTGAGAGGTTATAAATGTCATAAAATGCCCTTTCTCAAAAGCCTGAGTCTGCACCTTTTATCCAGATCTAAATTGAATGGGTTCTTGCCCTGTGCATGCCCTGCACCCCAAGTTTTTTTGAAAATCAGACTACTGTGTATAATAAACTAACTACTGTCTAAAGGGTGTATATACAGTAGAATACTGTACAGTATGTATTGTGTGTGGTATAGATTATGTGGTATAGTGACAATTACCCATTGCCCCTCTCTGCTCTGTTAAACTGACACTGAATATGTCTTGTTATCAGTTTTGTGTGGTCTTCCATGCATGTCAACACAAAGCCCATGTGCGTGGGTCTTAATTTGATTTCACTCCTGATTTGGTCCAATCAGCCCAGTTACGACAGTGCAGGCTGGAGAAAAAGATGATTAGACAAGAGGGAAACAAAATGTGAAAATCAAAAAGGTGCAAAAAGCTGAGTTGAGCTGAGGCTGAGTAGTACTCAAAGAGAGTGGTAACTAAAAATCAGAATACCCTAAAGATACAATATCTATCTATTGATCTAGACTTAAAATGATGCCTTAAAAGTGCCTTAAACTGCCATCTGCTTCCAACTAGTTATCTGCTATTCGGGTTGAATATAGGGGGACCTTGGTTTCCAAACTCCCCGGTTTTTATAGGATTTGGGTTTTGACAAAATGCATTCCAAAAAATGTCTTGGTTTTCATATACTGTCTTGGATATTGTATGGCCAAACAGTGCGTGAATCAACCATTCTGTGAATCAACTGCCCAAACAAAGCATCCACGTATTGGTGATTCAGTCTTTGAAGAATGGATAGTGTTTCTTTCAGAGTTGGGACACTATAGACAGATTCTGACCGGAGAATCCTTTAATCCTACCAGTCCTGGGTGTACACCGCTTGTAGGCTCCAGCTTACCCATGACTCTAAGGAGGACAAGTGGTATAGAAAGTGGATGGATGGAATCCTTTAATCGTCTTTATTATTGTGTGTGTGTGTGTGTGTGTGGTTTATTTGTTCAGGAACAGGAAATGATGAACACAGGAAATGATGAACAACTCTGTATCTGTCTCCTTTCTTCCTCCTTTCAAGCACTGTGTACCCTGTATTTCAGAGTGTTAGAGGAATAGGATTTCAGACAGTCTTTTTTTACGATTTTTTTTCATTGAGTAGTTGCAAAATCAGTTGCAAGGGCCAGAACTTTGATAAAGAAGAACACTGCTGAATTCAAGAAATAACAAATAAAGGTAGCCTTTGATAAAATAGGATTGTAAATGTTCGTAGTTAACACAGGTTGCAGTGGGAATGGTTTAAGGGAGACACATTAAAGAAAGCCAGCTGGGCCAGTGTGTGTAATGATGATTGTACCTGCTGCTGAAGTTTACAATAAAGTTCGAGTGAGCAAGTATGCAGGGTGAACCATCCACTCTTTGAAGTTAAGTTTGTAACGTACCAAAATTAAACAGTCATCGCGCGGCTATTCAGTCCTCATCCTCCCTCCACTCATCACCAACAAGTGTTTTCAATAAATGTAAAAGTGATGTTGAATGTTTCTTTATCCTTTTCATTCATCATTTGGGTATATGTATTTTGCGTTGGTAAAATTATATTTCTCTAAAAAAAAATTGTTTTGTGTTAATATTTTTGGGTGCCTGGAACGGATTCAGTGGATTTACATGTTTTTTTATGGGAATACTTGATTACGTTTTTGCACATTTGTACTTGTCACTAGGGATGTCTTTGTGATGAAAAGCATCACAGCCTCACCTCTAATACTACTGCATCCTTGGCTCACACCGACAGTAACAGCGCTGCTGCCCTCTTGTGTGTACTTTGTTTTGACTGTGAACAAAATTGACTCCTTCAGTAGTTTTGATCAAATCTGTTTGTTTTCCTCTGGCCTTCTCCTTTTCTTCGCTCCGCTGGGAAAACTCCGTGCCGAAATGTTAGTTTTGCTCCCGTGTTCCGGAATCACTGTTGCCAACTTTTCAGTAAGAAAAGTAGCTATTGGCTGTCCTAGACGACGCTAGAAGTCGCTAGATGATGCGTTGTCTAATTTGCATATCATTTGCATGTGACGTTTTACAATGCTGTAGGAAAAAAAGCATAATCTTGTAAGAAAGACGAAAAAAGTGAGTAAACACACCTAAATTAAGTTTGGAACTACAAATAAATTAGAATCTTGGTTTGTTCATTTAAAATCATCCATCATTTCATCAGAAATAAAATAGCTAATATTTTATTTCGGCCAACGCCTGTCAAAGTTCTCATCACATGTTGGCAATGCGAATAACAGATTATGCTGTGTTTATTCTATGGCTAACATTGACATGACAGATGTGGTTCGTGAGTAGCACACTCACAACACAACACAAAATGCAGAACAATACGTGCTTTAACCATACATGGTTAAAGCGTCCCCCACGACGTCAGAAAGTCGCTAGTTTTGTCGCTAGTCGCTTTTGAGAAAATATGTCATCAAGGGGGGTTGGAATGTCGCCAGATCGAGCGACAAAATCGCCAAGTTGGCAACACTGTACCGGAAGCAATTTGCCCATGTGTGATAACATGGAATAGTCCATTGTATGAGAAGGGCGGGGGAGTGGTAGAAATGACCATGATAGATTACACATTTGGATGTAGTTTTAAGCACGTGAATTAAGACTGAAACAGTAGTATGTACTTTAATCGAATAAGAAAAATCAATGATCAGTTTTATGAGATGTTTGGTGGCCTCTGGAAATCTCAGGGCCCGAGGCAATTAGCTGTGTTTGCCTCATGGTAAGTCTGCCCCTGAACACAAAAAGCTGTAAACCGAGGACCACATGTAATTTCTATACAAGAAGCTTTGTTATCCTACATGCTCTAATTATCCTGCGTAAACACGTTTGGATTTATTCAAACAATGTTTGTCTTCTTCTGGCTAAAAAAAAATCCATAAAGAGAACTTCGTAATGTGCCAATGTCAGTGGCAGATTGAACAAATGTTTGGCAAACATACGATGCCAGATTTGTTTTTCTGCTGCTCCCAATATGTTTTATTGCACCACCATTGTAGCAGCAGATTCAACTGAGTTTTTTGACCATCATCTCCTTGTTGGATAGATGAACGATCTCAAGTAACCTTTGTAAAAAAAGATGATAAACCAGCACAGTGCTTTTTATGGTTGGAGCTTTGAGGAAGGATCCAAATGGAATACTTCCAACTAAGTTAAAAAAAGTTGGATGTATAGCGACCATTGAAGAGAATAGAGATGCAGGGTGAGATTACACTTTTTCAATTTCTTCTCCACAATATCTCTAGAATTTATTTCATTCTATTCTCTCTGGAGCCCATTAATCTCTCCCGCTCCCCCTCCAAAACACACACACACGCACACATTCACACACACAGGGATCACAATATGAATCAGCATTAAGAATACTTCTTAATTGTGTACTGTTTCTGAATCCTCCAGTGTAGATTAAAACAGCTTTAAGATATAAAAATAACATACAAGTTCAGCAAACCATATTTTACTGAAATTCAATGACAGTTTACTGCAATTGTAATTATTACAATTTATTCATTTTATTTTTGTGTTCCAGATAAAAATGAAATATTCAGAATCGTACATTATTTTAATGACGACGGATCCTGCTAGGCTATGTAGTACAAACAAAATGAATAAAAAAGAGACCCTAACCTTCAATAAATTAATAGTTTACAGCACAAAATATATTTTATTCATTTTTTTCTAAACGTCAGAATATGAGCTACCGTAATTGAATGTTTCAGTGCTACAATAACAGTAATTACTATTGGCAATGACCTCCAGTGGAAGCTGTGAGAAGACCTTTGTGTCAAATAGCAGTGAAAAAAGGAGTCAAGTGCATGTGTGTGCACGCCATCATATCTCAGTGGCGATGACATCATCGTAGGTCTGTAACCCGGAGCTGTAGTGGAGGTCCAAGCCCAGCTCTGCCCTGGCGTCCAGCTCAGCAGTCAGCTCCTTTAGGACCCTTTCCAGGTCCTGATTCTTCTTATGCATTTGCAGGTAGTTGATCTGCAGCTGCTTCTGGTACTTGATAACCTTGTCCTTCTCCTTGTTCCATGTGTGCCTCTCTTGGTCAAAGCTGGTCACAAGCGTTTCTTGAGCCCTCTTCTGATCACTGAGTTGTTGCCTCAGTCTCTCCACTTCTTTTTGGAGAAATTCTATGGAGACTTGTCCCTCAGGCTTGTCTGTTTGGTTCTGGATAGGTGTGACTCTTTCCATGGCCTGCGGATGCCCGTTAGGCTCAAGCTGTGAAGTTTGTTGATGCAGCTCCTGGTCTTTGGCCAGAGTGAGGTCTTGCTTCATTCCCTCGATATTCTTCTCCAGTTTGCCCACTTTATCTCTTAGCAGGTCTGCTTCATTCTTCTTTCGGTGAAGTTCATTTTGGCAAACCTAAATTTAAAATAAACAAAAATCAAACTTAATAACAGCATACTGTATTGCTTGGTGCACTGTGTTTGTCTCAGTTTTGTTCAAGTTTTCTTCTTTAGAGGAAGTTTTTCCTTGCCTCCGTTGCCAAAGTGATTGCTCATGTGGTGTTCACTTAGTTTTCTTCATTGTATGAGGAGTGTGCTTTATGTGTAAAGTGCCTTGAGATAAGAAAGTCTGTTGTGAATGTGTGCTATATAAATAAAATTGGCTTGCCTTCACTGTATTTGGCCTTGGGACAGGTGGATATTAACGCTCATCCCAAACTTAATGAGGCAGTCCCGTGTTGCAAAATACCATATATCCTCATAGTAGAGTAGTCAGTTTTAATAGACGCCATACTTCAAATAATTGCCGGCTGCATCATCCATTTAAACAAATAAATGGTAGTAACAAATAGGTAGCTGAATTTACCTTTGCTATGGCAACATGTCCAAAAGGTGGAACAAAGAAGAAACACAAGACACGCAAATCCTCTGTCTGCATTTTTAAAACTGCGCTTTTGTTTTTCTTACAATGTACAAAAAATGACCAACTCGTTTAACTGTGCATGTGGGAACAGTCATCAAACGATTAGCGTAATTTCTGGTGTATAAGCCATTACTATTTTCTTCACGCTTTAAACCCTGCGGTTTATATAGCGATGCAACAAATTTCCCAAAAAAATACAGTTCCCATGATGCTTAGAGTGCAACTTCAGGAAGTAGTGAATTGGCCAGTGAAGTGGACACTAATATCGTATTTTGAAGTCTTATGCAGTGATCGTGTTTTGAGCAGACAAATCTTAACTAAGTTTGATCAAGTGTAGAATTACTCCAGCTTCAGTTTGGACTGCGACAGATGTTGAAAAAAATAATCTCATGTCTCATCATCTGCGCTAACATTTGATGCTGCGAACATCGAGTGGCGGTAGGACTGCAAGTTTGTAATGTGTCTTTCTTTATAGTGTGTCAAAAATTCCACTATCACCAACGGGTTTCGAAAGGCTGTACCACTGCGTGATGAAGAGGCCAAATCAAGCTAAAGGGCTAATTTGCCTCGAGACAAATGTGACACTGAGAGCGACAACGAAAGAAAGAGAGACTGACAAAGTGTGTGACGAAGGAATTATGAGGCTGTTCAATTCTGACACTGAAGAAGACGACTTCAGTGGTTTTAATTCCCAAGAGGAGGATGTAGACAATGCTGAATGACTTTTCTGGTAGGCTACTGTTTAACTAGCCTTGTTACACGCACGGTTCAGTACTGTTTAACTCGTCATATTACACGCACTGTTCAGCAGTGTTTAATTAGCCGTATTACACGCACTGTTCGGCACTGTTTGGAAAAAAGCATTTTTTAATCAAAAGCTAAAAATATCTTTTAGTGTAACATCTTTCTGTGTACTAAATATCCCGTGTTATGACATGGACACCTGCGGCTTATAGACAGGTCCAGCCAGTGTGTTCTATGGTCCGGAAATTACGGTAGTTCTTCCTCTAACCCAGTGGTGCTCAATTATTCTCAATTATTTCTCAATTATTTTATTCTGTCCCCCACTGGGGGAAAGAAATGTTTTCACGTCCCCCCGATTTGAAATACTATTGAGAAAGTGATAATATTATTTATCTATTTGTACTGTACAGACTGAAATTGAGACTGAAACCAGCAAAATGCAACAAAATGGATAGCAGTGACACACACAGCGTATTCAAAAGTCAAATTGCATGCTGAGTATGACAAATTCCTACATGTTGGCAGGTCTGCACTAATATTGAAAGTCCTCCCTGCCTCTCATGTCCCCCCTGAAAGTTCACCGCGCCCTCCCCAGGGGGGCCCGCCCCACTATTTGAGAAGCACTGCTCTAACCCCAGGAGTTAGATGGGCTCCAGGGGTGGATGAGATCCGTCCGGACTTCCTTATAGGAAAACTGGAATTTTGCCCATCCTCCACAATCATTATGTGAGACATGGACACTTACTGTATGTCTTTTTTCTGTGCGTTTGAAAGACCTAGTCTGTCCTAGGTCTGCATTCAACAAATATAGCAATAGCTCTTATATTGGATCAGCTCATTAGAGTATGCAGCACATTGCGTGGTCATCTAACTGTAATTATCTTTTTTATTATCTTTTTCAAATCTTTTTTTAAGTACTTTCATCTTCTTAGGTGTATTATATTAATAAGAATTTTCTTCACATTTGTTTGAACTTGAGTGTGTAATCGGATTTCAAAGGAGACTAACCTCGACTTCGACGCTGCGAGTATGCAGCTTGTCACTGCGGTCTTTGTTCTCCTTCTCTAGCATCTCTGTCTTTGCTGTGATTTCCTTCAGCTGTACCCTCAGGCTGACTATTTCACTGAGCTTGTGGCTGACGTCCTCCTGGCAGTCTCTCAGTTGTTTCTTCAGCAAGGAGATCTCGCCTGCTTTCTGGCACACCTACACGAGGACACAAAGATTTATCAATATCACTGTGTCTTCTGTTGTGTGTGTGTGTTGTACTCTACTGGGAGGGCTGTTTACATATTTAATCTTAACATGTTCTGTGTTTTCTAATCACAGTTTATGACTATTCTCTTCATTTTGATATCACTATATATATTTTACAGTGAGTTATTTTTGGAGGAATTTTACACTTCCTCCAATGATGAAAATCCAGGAAAAAAAAATACCATTTGCCTATTGGGAAAACAATGGTAGATACCACTTACTATGCAAAGGGAACAACACTTAGAACATTTCATGCCAAAACCATTCTCATCAATTTGATATTCTGTATGTGGAATTATTTTGCACTGTTCACCTTCACAACTGAGTAGTTTGTAGCTGATTTTGTTCCCTGCTATGGTAATAGCGTTGATGAGCGCAGTAAGATGAAGAAAAGTGGTGCAGAGTATAAATTCCGTGTAAGCCATGTTTGTGTCCTTTTGAGCAGATGTGCTGATTTATGCTGGTGCTGTACACTGCTCCCATCCAACAACTACGTCTCCTAAGAATCCCATACTGTAGGACAGGAATCTTCAATTAAAATTGGATAAGGTTTGTTTATGCAGTTTTTTTCATAGCGAAGGTCTAAACCTTATTTTGCCTTTAATTGCGTCAAACAGACCAGCTCATATGAATATCAAATGTAATGAAACCCTGCACATCACCCTACAACACACTTTCCTCTTTCCTCCAGTTCCTCTTTTTGTTTGCCTTTGAGTAAGATCTCTGCAGCCGAAGCACTAAACAACTCTCCCGTCAGTGAAAGATGTTTTGTTTTGCTCCAAATCCTTAGTGGACACTCGTTTGCACGTTGCTGTGCTATAAATTAATGTGCTATGACTCTCATAGAGTCACAGTGTTTTGGCACTGGATTCTGGTAGAATTAACATATATTCCGTCCATTTACTTTTATATTTTTTTTCAATCAATTGTTCTTACTTTTGAGCAAGCCATGGTTTTCATTTGCTTGGCAAGTAAACAAACGATTTCACTGGCTCATTTTGAGTGATGTCACCGCGTTTGCTGTCACGTAACCGTAATAACTGAAGTAATTACGGCCGCAAACTGCCGCTGCGATCGGTCTGTGAGCATGGTTATATGTTGTTATATTTCCCATTCACATTTAATTGGTCATGGGTCCGTAAGGGATGCGGACTGGGGTGTGCCATTTGGCGATGGCTGTCACAGGAAATGGTGAGATACTGTACATTAAGTAAATACGGGAGTACACCCCTCACATTACAGAAGCATTTTTTTATGACAGTATATGTTCTCAATAAACAAAATTGAAATGATATAGGACTGCTATACAAGCTGTACATTGACTACTCTAAGTTATATCCAAGTTTTTTTTATTATTGTCCTTTGAGAAGAAAGAAAAATGGTTGATGAAAAGTGAGGGGTTTGCTCATTTTTATGAGATATTGTGTAGTACCAGCGACAAAGAAGTCACATGCAAGTGTACTTTGTAGTGCACGGATAAATGAGTGTTGCATCAGGAAGGACATTTGGTGTAAAACTTTGTCAAACAAATATGCAAATCACGACAAAGCTTTCCATGCTGGATCGTTTGCCGTCCGGGTTAACAACAACCTCCGCTGGCATTGTTAACCAACAGTGTGCCAGCGGAAACTATGCTACTGTTGGTTCACAACAAAGACAGAGATGGCGAAGATGTGTTAGGAGAGACAGAGCGATGAGGAAAGGCAGCAGCATAGCAGTGAGCGTAGGGACTCTAAACATTGGCACAGTGAGAGGAAAGGGTAGGGAGCTAGCCTACATGATGGAGAGAAAACAAATTGATATACGGTGTGTCCAAAAGACCAGATGGAAAGGCAGAAAAGCTAGAAGCACTGGAGGAGTGTATAAGCTGTTAAACTATGGAGTAGATGGGAAGAGAAATGGGGTAGGTGTGACCCTGAAGGTATGTAAACAGTGTCGAGGAGGTCAGGAGTGTCAGACACACTTATGGTGATGAAGAATGAAATTGGGGGTGTAATGATGAACACTGCTAGTGCGTGTGTAAGTTGGTTGTCATTTAGAAGAGAAAGAAGATTTCTGGAGCCGGATGGATGGGTTGAGGCGGCGTATTTCCAGAAGTGAGGGAGTGGTAGTCAATGAAATAGGAAATAGAGGCGATGAGAAGGTGATGGCAGGTATGCTGTTAAGGACAGGAACATGGAAGGACAGAAAGTAGGAGAGGACGACCGTGTAGTACTTTCAAACTGGACTATTCTTACTATTCTCTCTGTATCTGCATTAGATTTATTTGAAAGTGCAACACATCAGGCTGAACACAACACACTCTACAAACATGCCTGACACTTTTTCAAAGTTGTGTGTTTTTACTCTCTAAAACTCTGCTGCCATATAAATGAGCGGTCTGTGGCAACAACTCCTTAGGCAAAGCAAATGTTTTGTGACCAAACATCACATAGGATCAGATGGAATCTGCAGATAAGTAAAGCAAAGATGGATGTCTCTTTAGAGTGTACTGTATGCAGAAAGGAGGTGTCACAAATGCCACTCACCTCCCATTGAGTTTCCTCGAGTGTTGGAGCAAGTTGTGCGCTCTCCTCCTCGTAGGACCTCAGTCTTTGCTTGACAAGATCCCTCTCTCTGCTCAGCTTTGTGAGATCTTCCTTTAGCTTCTCGTTTTCTGCCTGTATAATAAATAAACCATGTTTATCAAATCTGCAGGATGTAGACTATTTGATTCATTACATGAGTCATAGTGGATTGAAGTGTGAAGCAAGAGGAAGTGGAGCTGACCTGGAGCTGGCTGACCTGCAACTGCAATGTCTGCTGGCTTTTTGCAGCCATCTGAGAAGCTTGCTGTAATGTTTTGGAGCATTGCTGATTTAACTCTTCCATCTCGTCACTGCAATACTTTTGTCTGTCCTCAAATAGCTGGCAGATGGCTACTTCCTTCGCCTCATAGCTCACCTGTTGTTGTCAAGGGACGAAATCTCAGTGGGGATATTTACAGTGGGCCGACACTGATAATTAATGGACACCTTTTGTCCTTAATTGAAAACATTTAGTAAAATATGACCTGTAAAATAACACCTGTTGGACAATGCAAACCCCATGCATATAGTCAAGCAGAACAGAATCAGAATACTAATTGCAATTCTAGGGAATGGGTATATGAATATAATGAATGTGTATACCCATCCATCCATTTTCTATGCCGCTAATCCTAATTAGGGTCGCTGGGGTATGCTGGAGCCTATCCCACTGAGGCCTATCCCAGCTGACTTCGGGCGAGAGGCTGGGTACACCCTGGACTGGTCGCCAGCCAATCGCAGTGAATGTGTATATACATATACTGCATATATTTGCTTATATTGTGTGGAGCTAAAGACATTGCTGTTGATTGGTTTGGTCAACAAAGAATTGTCACTTCTGTTATAATGTACTGTAAGAATGGGGAAAATGGGAAGAAAACACAAAGTGCAATTTTAAAAAATACAGTGAAAAATGTACGTATGCTGTTTGTGTTTGTGTATCTCATCATGCTATGTCTTGTCTTGGCTGCAAATGGTAGCCTGATCTGGGCTTACCGGTCCAAACCGTTCCATGGTGAACTGGACTGAGCAATGTTTGAAAATGTTGTGTGGGAGGGGGGGCGTGCTAAATGTTTTGTTAAAATCTTTGAAAGTGCTAGATTATTGTTTTTCAAACTGTTGTGCAAGGACCACTCATGGTACGTTGGCTCCATTTAGTGGTACTCAGCAGAGAAAATACAAACCAGTTAACTGTGAGTGCAGGCAACATTTTCTAACCTAAACTATAATGGCAAGTGGAGGCAGCAAAAATGGTGGTACTTGCAAAGCAAAATATTTTTGAGGAGGTACTTGGTGTAAAAAGTAAAGAACCATAGCTCTCGATGAAGACTTTCTGTAGGTCATAAAACAACGTTATACCTGTAAGTCCTGCAGTTCAGTCTCTCTCTCCAGTAGTCTTTGTTCCAATGTCTCAATTAGTGACTCGTCTGTTGTCAGAGGTGACCGAATGCCTCCCACAGTCTCAGAGAGACGATGAGACTGATCTGAAGACAGCGGGGAGCCACCATCCCTATAGCCACTGTCTCGGCTACTGCTGTTCACCCATGGGGACAAATTGGGTTGAGCTCCCTTGTGGAGGCAGTTGGCTGGAGTGGTGCAGCCATCGCTGTGACTGACAGGACCCGTGGAAGCACTTAGGCTGCCGCTGGTGCTGTGGGTGGGGAGGCTTGACATCGAGTTATGTCCAGAGTCCGACAGAGTGCCTGAAAGAAAAGAGAGGGTGAATCATTTACGAGTTATTTGAGATACAAGCCACATAATTGCATTTGGAGAACAAGTCTATCATTATAGTTTGGATATGTACCAGAGGGGGTGTCTCGCTTGTGTCTGATGTCTGGACTCTTTGGTTTATCCAGTTGGATGAGGATGTGGTCTAGGCTGTTGTGCTGTCCCTCTGTGGACGATATAGTCCGAGGTATTAAAGGCTTGTAGGCGGTGGACCGGACCAGTGACTTTTCAGCAGTAGTCTGCAAGAATGAAATGACACGACATTGTCAGAAACGCTCGCCACCTCTTCCCCCTTTTTTATATTCACTAACTCCTTTTAGCTGAGAGCCTTGCAAAAAGCAAGTCATCTTGTGTCTCCCCGAGCAAAGTATGTGTCACTTTGCAAAACTTGAAAATCTCAATGATTGACTTTCATAGTGATTCCAGTACATTGGGGGTGTCATGAGACACCCAACTCACGAGGCGAGATGACGCACAAGATTGGGGCCATGAGAATGAGACAAGAAGATATTTTAACATTAATTTTAAAAAAAGGTACAATGAAAAAATATGACTGGACAGACTTTTTTATTTAACTGAGTCACAAAACAATGCAGGTACGTTTTGAAATGTTTATTTGTACTTATTATTTATTTAGTACTTATTAGTATTTCGTATTTAAGTGTTAGTATTTAATGACCCATGTTCCACAAATGGCTCCTGCGCCACACTTTGGACTCCCATGCGTGTTTTCCCAGGAAGGTGTGGTGCAGCAACGCAATGGAATATTTAGTCGAGTTCACCAGAGTCTATTTACTTTCTCACTTCAGGAACTGTTGCAAATAATTAAAATTATCTTTGCAAGCTTTAGAAATAAGTTTTTCTTCATCTTTCTCAAGTTGCTGTGCCACTCCTGAGGTCTTTTCCCGCCTCTCAGTGGTGGCCCGCCTCACACTTTGACATCTAAATACCAGAGGTTGGAGAAAGTCTCAAATCTCTAACCCCAAGTCTCGAGTCAAGTCTCATGTAAAAACGAGCAAGTCCAAATCAAGTCTCAAGTTAAGACAATACTGGTCAAGTCCCAAGTCATCCTTTCAAGTCATAAGCACTGTTTAGTGTTTACCAAATAAAATGTCCTTTTAACAATGTAACAATCTATTAAATATGACACATACAATGAATGCATTTGTAATACTTAAAAAAAAACAAAACATTGTGACAAGAGTCACAGAAAAAGTGCTGACTTAGCATTCAGGATTTAGTCATTGCAAACCAGTACAACAACAAAGGAATTTCTGAAGACTTTCAAGATAAGGAGACAAGACACTCACTGAAAAGTATTTTCAAGTCATCAGACTAAAGTCCGAGTCAAGACTTGGGTCATTGACATCAAAGTCCAAATTGCAAGTCAAGATATTGTCAAGTCGATCCCAAAGTCATCAAAATTGTGACTGGAGTCCACACAGTCTGCTAAATGCACTCTGTTCGCACAGACTAAAAACGTTGTAATATGCATGCCAGACCAGTAGTTGGTGATGCAGTGAGCACAGGGAGAACATGCAAACTCCACACAGAAAAGTAAATGACAGAAGCAATCAAAACACAACGGAGCTCCAGTGGCTAGCACCTCAAAAGGTGTACAATTTGGACTTCAATCAAAATTTCCAAAAAAAGAAGTTGGAATTTAAAGAGCCATTATGTGTGGCGCGATACAATATTTTATAAGACTTCAGCTTAGTGAGCTCCTAAATCTGTCTTTTTTGTCATAAAGACCAGTTATTAATTCCAGTAACTCTAAGACACCTTTCTGTTCACTCTTCATCAGTCTTCAAAGGCTGAGTATTTTTACTTTAATTTTAATTTCATTTGGTTATACTGTATAGTAGTTAACAACCTTATACAGTAGACGTCCCTACAACGTAAATAATCCGTTCCGAGAACCTTTATGTTTTAGGGTTTTTACGTTATACGAAGCATAAAATACATGTAAATAGCCTAAACTGAAAAACAAAAACAATCTTACCGTTCACGAGATGTCTTGATCAGGAGCACGCAAGTGGAGGCAGGAGGAGGAGAAGGAGGAGGAGGACTAGCCTGAGTTGAAACGCGACTCAAAGAGTGTAAGAGTCAGCTGGTCTCGCAGACAAACGCACACGCACTACACGATAATGCTGTGTGCAAAATTTTAATTTGTAACTTAACTTAATTGTTTAAGTTAGTTTCAGGGTGACTACGAAGAGGAAGGGAGGTTGAAGGGAGAAGCCTGTCAATAACACAAACTCACGTACGCGCTATATAAGTCAGCCAATGAGATGAGAGTGTAGACGGTGCCGCGATAATCAGCCAATGAGATGAGAGCATAGGCGGTGCCCCGAAAATCAGCCAATGAGAGAGTGAAGCGTCAGAAGGCGTCACCAAGTGTACGCTGTTAGTCTGAACTTGCACCGACTTTAGTGTAATTTGTAAGGCATTAATAAAGTTGATTGAAAAAAAAAACTTGCACCGACTTGACGCTTTACATTATACAGAAGTTCTTACGTAATACGATGCAAAAACTTTACATAATTTCTTTACGTTCTGTGGAATTTACGTAAAAGGAGGTTTACGTTATGCGAGGTACTACTGTATAATGGTATGCACGGCAGTGCCGCATGGTGACTGAGTGGTTAGCGTGTCGGCCTCACAGTTAGGAAATTGAGAGTTTGAAGCTCCCTTAGAGTATGTGGGAGTGTGCATGTTCTCCACCACTTGGGTTTTCTCCGGCTACTTCGGCTTCCTCCCACATCCCCAAAGCATGAATAGGAGTTAACTGGAGACCCCATCTCTGTCTATATGTGTCCTGTGACTTGACTAGTGACCATTCTATGGTGTACCCTGCCTCTTATCCAACCAGTCAGCTGGGAATATCTGGAATATGAATATCTGTACAGTTAATCATTCAGTTTTATGATGGTTTGACTCTGTAACAAAGCTACTTTACATTATTTCCTATGGGATGGAGACATTTGCTTTAAAATGAGTACAAGTTGGCATTCCACCAGCATTACACAACAACGTTCCACTGTATTTTGATGCAAAACTCCCTCTTTGCATTATTACTGTACCCCCATGCTAATGATATAGTGAAAACATTCTCTCTCTCTACAGTATATTGTCCAAGATGGACACAAGTTGTACCATACAGTACCTCGCTTTCCTTTTCTGTCGCCTTCTCCTCCCTTCTGTAACCCACACCCTCCCTACCCACATGTGCTGCCACGGGGAAGATGAATAGCCCTTTACAGTGTTATTAATAAAATGTGCTGCTGAGGTAAAGAGGGAATGCTTGTGAACTCAGCATTCCTCCTCGCCGACTACATGACTGGGATATGGTATGCCTTTTTCGATTGTTGGAAAAAAAATTCTCCCTTCGTTATCCCTCAAGCTCTATCTGCTATTCTCTGCCTTGTCTCTTTTCAAGGCTGTATCCTATACCTTGGCCCGGGGCCTCCCCAAGATATAAAGAGCATTTAAAAAGGGTCATTTTACCTCCTTATTCCTGGTACACTCAAATAGGTTCCCTAAGTAGATCAAGGCATTTGCAGGTCATCCATTTGGAAGGGGGTAATTATTAAGATGGAGAGGTTCAAAACTGGCTGGAATCTGCTGTGAGAGTTCTAGCCAGAACGTTGGCTGGGGGCTTTTTAGAGTGCACTCATGTAGTAGGACTCACTAATAGAGCACAACGGAGCACCAGGAAGCAACGTTCCCTCTAAGTTCTCAGCGCACAGCAAATGTATGCAACACACTAAATAAAATCCAGCATGAACTCTAAATAAAATAGACACATAACAATTTATTCTGTGCCATTTTGCAATGCAACTCTGTGAGTGACAGGCGACAACAAGCGGTAAGAACGTATAACACAATGATGAACACTGTCCAGTTAATGATAAAGATTTATTTTTACTTACGTAGCCAATCAATTCATTAACAGTGCTTTACATAGTACGTATATGCAGCCGTTTTCCAGGTTAGCGTATAGCTAATGGGGCAGTGGAGTTAAGAGAGTTTCAGGCTGCTTGCTAACCCGTGTTATGGCGAAACGAACGGGAAGTACCACATCAATGCTGCAAAGCTAAAGCAAGTGTGGACTGAATGCCATGTGTAGCCACTGTTGCCAACTCCTCCGTAAGAAAAGTAGCTATTGGCTGTCCTAGAAGTCGCCAGATGATGATGATGATGATGATAGATGCTAGATGCTATAGTAGCAGATGCTGTAGGAAAAAAAGCATAACCTCGCAGGAGAGAGAAAAAAGTGAGTAAAAACATTTGAATTACATTTAGAACTATAGATAAACTTGGTTCTCGGTTTGCTAATTTAAAATTGGCCATCACTTCATCAAAATAAAATTATTGTTATATTTTCCCTCGGCCAGCGCCCACTACCCTTTTATCTCGCAGTTAGGGCTACTTGTTTCATTTATCACACAATGTTCTTACATCACACTTTCTGATACACTGACCGAGTCCGATTGAGGCTTTAGTGTAATGAGTATTAATTTAATGAAAGAAACATTTACATTTTAGATTACAGACTCTTCAAACAATACATGCGAGCTGCTTCTTACTATGTGCTTTGCTGTTAATTTATTATTACTTGAATGTTGTATGAAATGATTTTATGGAATGTTTTTAGAATAATTTCAATGATCTTTTCTGTAAAGCGCTTTGAATTACCTTGTGTATCTCTATAAATGACCCTGCCTACTGCTCTATCATTTCAAACACAGTGACAACTATATTTTAAAAAGTATATGTAAAAATGGTTTTATTGAGACACCAGGTTGATTTGTGAAGAAAAAAAAGCAGGCTTCACACATCTTGAAATAAACTATTCTCCAGTCAGCTACAGATGTGGTAGCTGCATGTTTTATCCTTTTGTTTTTGTCAGCAAATAGGCTAATCTCGCATGATAGCCTTTTACAATGTGACTGTAATGTTTGCACTGTAGCCGACATAGGTATGCTAATGTTGCTAACAGCGGTGTGCAGTCATAGTCAGTAAATCCTTCTATGCTGGTCTAGCCACTATCAGAAGCGCTGACCTCAAATCCCGCTATAAATTCTATTAATTTATTCCCAGCAGTCTTATCTTCATTTAGTACTGTGTTTCTTGGCTGCGCTGCTTCCAGTAGTGTACAGTATGTGTATGTTAATTGCTTTGTCCAATCAGATTTGAGCTTTTATGTGTTGGCATATCAATATAATCTGCCCAGGGCCTTCAGAATCATGAGTGGTGGCCCATGTCACATACATGCTATTAGTAATGGGGCTGTTTCTTTAACAAATCAGGTTTCAGATTCGCCTCTCAGGGCTGACAACAATGCATTTTCCTGTACTCAGATTGATTGATTGAATGAACTGTTAGACAAACCAAGTCACACCGACAATGGCTGACTGAGGAGGAGAAATTGGCATCCCTGGTGAGTAGATGTATTTTACTTTAAATGTTTGTTTTTGTCATGTTTTTAGGTAAATGTTGAATCTGAACTGTCTAAACCCCAAATCTATTGTTCTGTATATTGTTAAGCGGTTGTATTTGTAAGCTGCTGAATGGCCAGCGGGTAACAACGCCGGTGCTTGGGGACAGGGTTTCGAATCTCAGTCAGGGTGAGTGGCAACATATGGCAATATGTATTATTTTTTCAACACTGGCCCTCACAGTGTCTGTCGAGAAAAATATGGCCGGTTAACTCGCCACTGAAGGCCCAGGTACCAAATGCACTGCCCGCCACTGGTTGCTAATGTGTGTGTCCTTCCCCACTCGTTGCTGTGAAGTTTCTGTACGTGATACAGTATATGACATCTACTACGTTGCACAAGTGCAGAGGTGGTTACATTTAGGTGTTAAGACAAGATTTTGGGCAACGCACTTTGAGTTCACCATTTTGAAACCTCTAAGACTGCATTCAAAATGATTGAAAAATAGTATGATATGGGACCTTTAAGTGATTCCCTATCTGACAGTGTGAGTATATGAATGGTTGTTTGTCTATACGTCCTGTAATTGACTAGTGACCAGTCTTCCATGTAGTGTGTCTTAGGTTCCAGCTCACCACCTTGAATAAGTGGTAAAGAAAATGTCTTACCCCGTCAGTGCCTGACATAAGCATCAGTTTTGGTCGCTCATCAGATTTTCCTGCTTTGTTCCGTGCACCGTCTTCCATTGATCCTTCTTTCTGGTGCACTGGCCTTGGTTTATGGCTTACCTTAAGTGGATCACACACAACATGTAATCTATTTTTATATTTTTATTTGATGGAGTATCATGAACATTAAAAAAAAAAACTTGTGAGCCTACCTTGATGTAAAAAAAGTCCTCGCTTCGTCCCGACCTCGTGGAGGACAGACCTTTCGAGTGGTGGATGGGTGAGGAGGAGCCCTGAGTGAAGCTACATTTTAGTAAGGCATCAAGGCTACAACCTCCATTCCGTCTGTGCTGATTTGTTCTGTTTTTTAACTTCAGCTCAGATGCCATGCAGTGTTTACTGTTTAGGCTGTCGCTGGTGATGAGGCTGCTCACGCTCCCCATGTTCCTGCGGGCACGGGTGATGACTTAGAAGTTAAAGGGTGTGACTCAGCTCATGACCCCTCAGGAGAAGTTCACTTGAGTCGCTCGCTTCATCTGCAAGATAGCACATTGAAGTTGTAAAATGATTTCCCCCTTATAAAAGTCATGCCAGTACTGCCTTTAAAGCCTTTATTTATTCAAGTGCTCCATCATTCAAGTCTGGAGCAGGTGCTTTCCCGTTTGCTAAGTAAACAAAGTGGAATAAAAAGACTATTTTGGCTCAATGCCTGGCTTTGTGTGTCTAGATTTACGGCTTAACCGTTGGATTTGACTCAAAAGACCTTTGGGTATTCAAATTAGGATGCTTGCTGACCATTTGCAAAAAAATGGTGCATGTATTAGTGATGTTCTTATTTGTATTTCGCAATGAATATTTTCATAAGAATACAAGTGATGCTCTGTAGCCACAGCTCCCGCCTCCATTTAAAAGACAAAGAGGCCCCAGATGTTGTGTAGTGTGACAGGAACTGACCCACAGTGGTGACTGGTGGCTATCAGGCTCACGGGGCACCCCCTTAACCAGCTGGTCCTCAGCCCCTCAGCACTTTATAATGAGCACAGCAACAAAGACATGGACTAAAGTGCAGTTTATCACATTACATTTGTCTAAAGGGTCGTTTAGGATTTACTGGCAACATGGTTAGATGAGTAAACTGCACTCACTCTCAACATTAGGTATGTACTTGCACAAGGTAATGACATCCAACACAAGAATGCTGCTTTTACAAGGACAATATGGCTCAGCTATGATAAATAAACATATGAGAAAGAAGGAGTCATGTATTCATGAATTAATGTTTCAAATCAAACACTGTTTGTTGTTTTTAGTTGTGCTGAACTGCTGTTTTCTATTTCTATTGTTTTTTAACACTCACATATACGTCCTATAACATGCAATGAAATGTTTAAAGTATACCAATGTAAAAACAATGTATGATGAAATCAGTAAGTTAACATAATACAAGTAAGTAAAAAAATAAAAATAAAAAATAAATTGCAGCAATATAAATGGTGTCCAGGCTTATTTCCCTAATATTTACTGAGCTTCAAAAAAATATTTAGCAAATGTGCATTTTAAACATACATGGACCTTATTAAAAGGTCCATGTAATAATAATGCTTATTACACTAATAATAAGCATGTATTATAAGGAAATGTGAAACCAAGAAGGACATTTCTGTGAACAAAAGTACAAATAAAACATAATAAAAATATTGACCATCTGAGCTCACAGCTATACACTTAATTAGGTTTATAGATATAACTATTGTAATAATGGCAGCAACTGTGACAGAACAACAAAATAAAGACATCACAGAAAAGGAAAAAAGGAAGACAAATAGCAAAACATTTGACCTGCTTCAACAAATATTTTGCAATATTTTTATATATTTATTTATTATGTTTTTCTGCTTTGGACTGTGTTCTTGAGTGCCCCAAAAGGGGCCAAATAATCAAAATATTTTTTTTTCTATTATTATTACCGTGTTCATTATCATGTTAAATTGCCATGTTGACCCAAATATAAACAAACACTGATTATGTTATTATTCACGTCAATACAAGGCAAAATGATTTTTTTGTATTGAATCTTATTTGACAGGTGTGCCTAATGTTATGGCCGGTGTTCTATCCGGGCTGTCAGTGGCTTGTTTATTTGGAGGAGGGAAAGGCTGAATAGCAAAGGGAGTGTTGATCAATTTTCTCTAGCCCAGAAAACAAAAATGATAAGCAGTCGATGCAAAACGTCTCAATGAAATGTAATGAGGAGAACAATAATACACCATAAACAGGCAGAGAAACATTTACACTGAAAGTAATTAGAAGGGAACAAAAGTCTTGTACTTCTGAAGGTGAAAATGAAAGATGGATAATCCTGAATTGCATCAAAGCCTTCTAATCCATAAATAAAGCACACAAATAAGTATAGCAAACAGTCCTTGTCGGGTACTACAGTATTATGTACAGCTTTCACTCTCATTGTCACACCACTCACACATAGACACAGTGAAACAATAGCTTTTACTTACTGCTCGCTTACACTAAGCATCCAGGCCTGACAAGAGTGAACTGTCCAGTCCTGCATAGGGAAGCCCAGCACGCATATGCACACACGTGTATGTGTTTATGCTCTTGAATGAACCAACAGAGCTGAGAGAGTCTGGTAACTGTGGAGTGAAAGGGGTGGGGTCATCTTAGCATTATAACTGACATGTAAATTCAGTTGTGTGTGTGTGTGTGTTTGTTTTGCCCCTACCCCCCTGGCCCCTCGGGGGTGTACAACATGTGCACCCTCAAAATCGACGTGTGCCGCTCAAGTGATTAACTCCCGGCCTTCACAAAAGACCCCCCCCCCCCCCCCCTCTCCCCACTGTCACCCAGACACCTCCTGCTTCTAATGTGTGATAACCACCCCTCCCTGCCATCCCACTCTGTGCCTGCCCTGCACCCACACTGAGCAAACAAACCTTTATAAAAAAAAAAAAAAGGCGCTTCTCCTCACTCTTTGTTGAAGTGTGCCGCTCTTTGTGTTGCACTCCTGTTGATGTATTCTCCCCCAAACAGCCCTGGACCATATTTGAGTGTTAAACAAATGACTCGTCCTCATCATGAGAAGGGCCGGAGAGTTTTGACCGTGATTTACCACCTTGTCGTCACGCATATTCAAACAGTCCAATAGCTCAGCAGACGAGTGTTCAGTTAGCATCCCGCAGGACAAACATGCAAGATGTTGTGCTCCAAAATGAGCGAAACAACAAAGAGTTGTATTTTATGCTTCTGGAGCACTAGCGGACAAATCAGACGTAAATCTACCAGGCCATAGATGTCACAAGTGGGCTTATATTTTCTCTTTAATGTGAAGAAAGGAGACAGCTTTGCAACACATCTGCAGATTCATTGTCATGGTCATACACACACAAAATCAATAGCGAGACCATTTTGTGACATCATGCTATGCGGAAAGAACATTTTTTAAAAGCTGTCTTGAACTCTTGAAATAAGTCTCTTTACAGCTGGTGTGATTTTTCAGAGCTTGGTTCAAATAAGGGAATGACCTTTTCTACAATACAGTATTTTGCTTTTTATTTGGTATTTTACTACATGTCTGCTAATTACTAGAGGATCAGCCTCTATTATCAGGTGTGAAGCAAGTACACTTCAAAGACTGCAGTGATGTCCCAGTACTTTTGACCAGATTGACTGTGCATGTTGTCAAAGCCGCGGTGCTTGACCCAGTGACTTCTTTTTACACTTATGTGACAAAGAGGATATTCAAAATGAAATGCATAAGGTGCATTTGCCATTTGTATTTCATTTTAAGTCACTTCTTTGATTGTTTTTTTGTTTTTAAGAGTGGTTAATGCCTTTCTATACTTGTATGACACTTTAGAATGAATGACTTAAAACATTTATACAGTATAATGGCAATAGTTTGACCCTGGAACGGATTATTTCTATTTCCATTATTTATTGTGTGAACATTTTCTATATTCTTGTATTGGAGCCCATTGATATTATATCATTCAGATGATGCAGCTGGGGGTCCAATTTTATGTTTCTGTTCACTTTCCTTGGAGTGATGGTTTCATTTCACTTTTATGACTATTCAAGTGAGGAATGTTTAATATTTCATTGAACAGTCAGCATGATTTAAGAGCGAGGGAGTGTGTGTGTGTGTGTGTGTGTGAGGCATACCTGTGTTCTTTTATCTGCACTGAAGCGTTTGCGTTCTTTGTCATGTCTGTGCTGAAGCAGGGGGCTCTATGTATATGTGTGTTGGGGGTGTCATCCTAGCTTTTGAGCACCAGCTGACCTGCATGACACAAAGACCGAGCAAGGCCAGCCAGCTCACAATACAACCCCCCCCCCAACTCCCTCCTATACATTTACACCCACAGTGCCAGAGCATAGCCAATCCTTTTTAGCACAGCCGGTGGAAGGCAGCATTGTGCTAGCATGCTGTTAGATTTATACCTGCCTCTCTCACCACAATAACCATGAAACTTTCCACTGTACAGCCACACTGCCAGATGGCACCGCTTTCATTCTCACTGTCTCTATGGTAATTTTGAACAGATGCATCTATAATCTATCTGGTTCACTGTGTCTGTGTTTTTTTAGGTCACTCTTGGCATTGTTCTTTAGGTCAGGAGATCTTAAGCTTTATTTGAATTAGTTTTTCATTAGAGTGGGTTTGTCCATTTTCTTTTATTATATACAGTCGTCCCAACTTCACGCCCTCACTCTATTGTGGTTTTTCAAAAATTAATGAATTAATAAAGGATTGCTGTTTTGTGGTTGAATATGGTCCATTATTAGTAAAAAAAAAAAGCATATTTAAGCCAATTTTATGTATTCATGCCTAAATTAAACATTTTTAAGTATAAAAATGGCTAAATGAACAAAAATACAAACATAAGGCATTTAAAAGACATTATATGAAGTGTAATACAGGACCTGTGACTTGTGTGTGCCTTTAAGAAGCGGGGCCTGGGAAGTGACGTGTGTGACGTCAGCTGGCTAGAGTTGACTGGTTAGCTGAGTGCTAGCAGCAGGTTAGCAGTGTAGAGAGTGCCCGACAGCAGCTCCTGTGTGAATGTTCACTGCATATGTTCTCTGCTTGTTAATGAAGCAATTGAAGTGCATCGTGAGTTTCTCTTTAACCATAAACAGCGGATTAGTATTCTACACTGGTCTCAAGGTGTCAGTGCCGTTACCTTGATGAGACAACAGCCACCAGGAAGTACGCTTATCGTAGTCAATTAACCGCGATAAAGGAGGGTTGACTATCAGATTTTTTTTTATGATGGACTGGCATTCATCTGATGATGATGATGAACAATCTAATCCAACACGTCTGTGTAGGCTCTCAGTCGTACAGGAGTTGTCCATCGAGGAAAAGGCTTCTTGAGACGTCATCTGTACTTCTGTGTAGAAGGTGTCGGACGTTTCGCTCCTCATCCGAAGAGCTTCGTTTGCTGACGAAGCTCTTCGGATGAGGAGCGAAACGTCCGACACCTTCTACACAGAAGTACAGATGACGTCTCAAGAAGCCTTTTCCTCAATCTAATCCAACAGTTTTTAATATGGACCCCCCCCCTCGGCATGCTAGCTGGATGTTCATTTTTGCTTGCCACTTGTCTGTTGCCCGCCTGCATCTCGTTACGTGCCTTCTGCAAGCTTCCCTGCTTTCTGTTTTGCTGTTGGGAGTTACATTAAAGACTTTCTACTTTCACTTGGGTCCCGTCTCTGCATCCTGAGGTCATCGCTAGCACACCACCACGCCGTGACACTTCCATTCTCTTTGGTCCTGATTAATATGTGTTAGGGTTGTGAACGATAAACCGATGTGACCTGATATCCGGTCTGAACAGCAAGGGATACAGCTGCGTTGGTAGCAGCCTCCTGGATCGATAAGAATCAGCCATAAATCCTTAGATTAATCGATTGTGGAGACATTCACCGGGTATTGCAAGGCAAGCAGTCGGTTGACAGTGCATCTCTAATACAACGCAAGAGCCTGTGCTGCCGGTAAAAAGACTGTCGCGCATGCTCCATAGCTTGCCATGACTGAAGACGACAATGGAAGTAAATACAGTAGTAGCAGTGTTTTGAAAATACTAAGAATGTCACTTTTATAGAATTGGCTTGTTCATTTTATAATGTGACATTATTTTCTACATCAACAAATGATAACCGTAGAATCATATGGAATTGAATCGTATCGGTCATACACTGTATCAAATTGTATTGAATCGTACAGTTTTTAAAATATGTCGAGAATTGTCTCGTAAACTGTGTATATAGATGCGTATCGAATCGTCTATCACAAAGAGATGTACAATCTGAGTAACTAATGCATGTCATATAGTAAAGTCCAATTAATCCCAGTATTCTATGATATAAGAGCTCTGGTAGTGTAGTGTTACATGCTGCTGCCTTTTGGACAGTCGGTGCAGATTTGATTCCCACTGGCCACAGGAGCGTCCAGGGTGTACCCCGCCTCTCGCCCGAAGTCAGCTGGGATAGGCTCCAGGCTCTATCACCATAATTAGGATAAACGGCATCGAAAATTGATGGATTAATGGCCACCGGAGCTGTCCAGTACTGCTCCCAATCTGGGATCTGTTCCCTCGCTACAGTATTCATTACTACACCACTTTTGTTTTTGAAACATATTTTAGCACATTACAATATCACATACAGTATACACAGTACCAGTCAAAAGGTTACCCATCCATCCATCGGGCAAGAAGCGGGGGGTACACTCTGCACTATAGTTGCCAGCCAATCGCAGAGCACTTATAGACAAACAACCATTCACACTCACATTCACGCATATGGACAATTTACAGTCTTAATTAACCTAGCATGCTTATTTTTGGAATGTGGGAGGAAGCCAGAGTACCCGAAGAGAACCCACGCACGCATGGGGAGAACATCCAAACTCCACACAGTGATGTTCTAACGGAGATACGAAAATCTAAAAAATTACAAGAATAATTCATAAAACTTTGCTGGTCTTGCTTTCTCACAAGATTTCCTGAAGTAGTAAGAATTTTTTATATCAAGTTTTTTTATTATTATTATGATTATTATGATCATTATTATTTTTAGAATATACTAGTATAATATACACCACTTTTCTTCCATTATACTTTTTTAATTTACATTTTTTAATATCTTGAGATTTCCCTACTAATTGGTTAGAATAAATGAGGTTTACATTACCTTACAGTAGGTGTGGGGTGGAGTGTGGCATCCATACTGACGCAAGTTGAAGTTACCAAATATTGTTCCCTTCCCTGTGTAGGGTTACAAGGCAAAAAAAAAACAACCAAAAACTTCATATTCCTGTTAAACAATACCTTCAACGTCACCCATCAAAGTCTGGTCCTGAATTTCTAAGCACATTTCCCCCTTCAAATGAAAGTGGGTATTAAGTACGTATGAATCTATAGTCGCTGTGCTCACTGTTATGTTGGATTGGCTCAATGTAAAAAATGCTGGACGTATTGCTGCCAGTGTTATGTAACACATTAGATAAGTAGAATCAATCTGTGTTTCACGCAAAGTAAGTGATGATGACTCCCGTGTAATGAAGCAGGCACTTCCCCTTATCTCAGTCATGACATGGGGGAAATTAAACTCACAAATTAAAGCAGGAGCAAGAGAAAGAGGAGGAGGAGGAGGAGGAAGCAGGAGCTTGCAATGATAGGTTGAATTATTGAGATGTAATACTCTATCACTTTCTCTGTCATCCACTGTGGCCTGTCAGAATGGCCAGTCTCGCTCTCACACACACGCACACGCACACACAAATGTCCTGCTCTGTGGCAGACTTGTGGGGGATGACTAATGTGGCCTCCAGCAGCAAATCAAATGGGAATGAAGTGTGGGGTACAGACAGTCATCTATCTTCCACTGTCACTGCTAACACTGACACTGACCACTCATGCGCACACACGCATACACTCTTGTCCACTCACAGTGACACCAAAATAGCGTCTAATTGGCTAATCCTTTTAGTGCATTGTAAAGGAGATTGAACATGAATAGGGCTTCAGCGATGAAGAGCAGAATAGCAAATAGTCATTATGGGCCCCACTGTGACAGGTTGGAGCACCAGGCTCGGACTGAAAGGGAAAGACAGGCGCTGAGTGCCTATGAGAAAGATTTATAGTGTGAGCGTGTAACACTGAATAATACGCTGATGATTGTTGCATTCTCCTACACAGTCTTGTCTGCAAAAAGGCCTTGGGATGCAGAGGATGGTTGTTCTAGTTTAATAAAACGGTTATCACATAATCTGAACTTATTGTTAGCCTCCTCTTTGATACCAGGCCAGCTTTTGATGACACATCCCCCCTTGTGAAATGAGATTGCCTTCAGATGAGGCATCCAAATGAGACAGCAGGTCAACCAAACAATCAAGCGCCTCAAATATGAACGTGTCTGCACTGCTGACTGGGTTGGTGTGAATGCTTAAAAACTAATGGTCTAATACAGGCATTTGCATAAGCATGTCATATGAAATACAGCGCTAAATGTATCTTCAATGGAGCCTAAACATGGGCTTTTAAAGCTAAATTAACCCTACCACAATGAAATAATTAAAATGCCCTTTTAGGAGTCTTTATGTAGGCGCATCCACTCATATCCTTTAATCTATACATAACACTTTGTCAGGGGTCTCAAACTCAACTCAACTAGGGGCCACTGGAGGTAGAGTCTGGGTGAGGATGGGCCGCATCAGGTTTAGCAACCTTTACAAAACAAGTGCCACAAGCATGCTGTGAATCTGGAAGCACTCCCAGCAACACGCTTCCACAATCTAAAGACATCATGATATGTTCAAGGGTGTTCGAGGCTGTCCAACGTCTGGCACAGGGGCCATTTGCAGCCGGCATCTTGTTTTTTTGATCACACTATACAATATGAACACATAAATACAGTAATTACTGAGGAACTAATGAAAAGCTAATGAAGAACTAATGAGGAACTAATGACTAAGGCATATACATTTAGAGTAGTGACTGAGGAACAAATGAAAAACTAATGAGGAACTAATTAGTAGAGTAGTTACTGAGGAACTAATGAAGAACTAATTAGTAGTGGTTAGGGTTAGGTAGGTTTGTTCCTCACACATACTGTAATTTTGTGGACCTTATTGTGAAGAGTTACCGTTTTTTAAAATGTAACAATGGACCCTTGGTTAGCGTCATTAATTTGTTCCAGAAGGTCCGGCTTTAACCGAAACGGGTGCAAACTGAATACATTTTTCCCATAAGAAATCATGTAAATCCAATTAATCTCTTCCAGAAAGCCAAAAACAAGTTTTTATAGTTTTACAGTTATAGTTTTACACGCAGAAAACAATTCCAAATGCATATAAATACATACAAATGATGAATGAAAGGGGTAAATGAACATTTAAGGTTACTTTTACCTTCATTGAAGACGTGACTGTTCCCAAAGACACTATGTGGTTGCGAGATCAGCACCTTCCTCTTCTACATCGCCTTCCTATTTTGCCATGAGTTGTTTTATGAATTCAATAGTGTTTCTCACCTCAGTTACCCAAAATGGAGCCAAAGAAAGTTGCAAGTGCAAGCATTTGAATACAGAAGGTGAGGAACACAATTCATGAAATAACTCATGACACAACAGGCAAGTTGTAGTAAGTACGCTGTCAGTGCTAACGTATAAGACTATCTTATGTTATTTCTGTCTAAGATGGTTTATTTTCTATTAATATTTCTACTATATTGGGTAATAGAGGTATAAAGGTGACTATAGGGGTGTTAGTTCATGTCTACAGGGCTCTAATAATAGCAAAACCCATACTTAGAAGGTCAGAAACAGGTTTTCTATGCTCGAATGACAAAAATCTTCCTTTTATCAATATCCCTACTTCATATCCTACTTCAGGGAAGTTCACTTATCGTGGTCGGGTCTGGAACCAATTAACCACGACAAATGAGGGATGACTGTATATGTAAAAAGTGGATAAAGTGCACAATAGCGCTTCTTGGAGCCACACTCTCTGTCAGAGACAGGTGTGGGCAAACACAGATCAGTAGCATTAAACCTAGAGACACACAAAGTGTGTTATCAGTAGACATGACTAAAAATACTTTTATACAGTCTAAATTCCAGCACCAAGTATAAATGTTGGGCAACACACTTCCAATAGACTCTTGTGGGACCTCTTGAGATTTAAAATTGCTGAAAAATAGTATAAAATAGTAAGACTGGACACCCTTGCATTAGATTGGGCAAGTGGCCAGTGCATGTATAGAATTTGTCGAAAAAGAGTTATAAATGGCCTCTGCTGAATTTGGTTGTGCGTTGACATAAAATATTTAACTCACATCAAGTCAAAGAGTATCGCTATGCATATATTTTTGAACATTTATTGTCCATCACATATCCTTTTTACCCACCTTTTGCATTGTTTGCTAATTACAGACTGTCTTTGCATGATTGTCCCTTTGAGGCACAAATTACAGATGATGTTTTTCTAACAAAAATCGGCATATTGTCCACCCCTCCCCCCCACACACATACACACCGCACACAGCCCGTCTGTTTGTTTGAAGCTTTATACAGCGAGGTAGAGAAGAATCAGGCCTTTCCTGGCACAGAGGTCGAATGACCCAGCAAGCTGAGGAGCGAGTGATAAGGTTGTCATTCTGGAGCATAACCATCCTCCCACCTCGTAATCTGCTCAGGCTGTGGGGATGTAGGAGTAAGAGGACGTACAATGAGCTCACTTTTAGGGGGAGGTCGAGATTAGTATTTTTTGGAAAGCACCTAGGAATATAAACCTCGGGCTATAATTAAAAAGTAAGAAGCTGTTTGACCTTTTAATGGTTCATTACAGGAGGCCTCAGGCTTTTATGCAAAGTGTATACCTTCACTCATATTTGCAGGAGTAAGAACATCTGGATGCTACTTTGATGGCTGTTCTACAAGGATGAAAGTCACATATCTGCACGTGACTGTCTTCACTCATGCTCTATTTGGGACAGTTATTTTAAGTCTTCCTCAGTAGGTCATAACAGCTCCACGCAGCCTACATTCACACGAAGAACTAGACTAGGACCCAAGAGCTCAGCTGCAGTTTATCCTTCAAAAGCACGCACCTGCATACTTCCATGCTTTGTGATCCTCCACTGTGTGTGTGTTTTGTTGCCTGTAATACAGAGCAATGCTGAGCGTGCCTGGACGTGCCCATTTGCCTTGTCACACCCTAATAAACTGGATATCTAAGACCCGTGTTGCCACTTTACTTTTCTTTCTCTATTATTTGACTTGTCAACAACATGGGCACAGTTGAGATGGACACCTTGAGGCGGAAACTCCATGTTAAACAGGTTTATCCGGTAACGGTCTCAAATTTGACAAAGTAAGTTCTCATCCATTGACTGATGAGGTTCTATTATTAAGAAATCAAACACAAAAACTTTCACACAAGCATTAGGATTTCTAGCTTTGACAGACTATGACATCACCACTTTAATCCTGTTACAATATTTGTGGTAACTTACCTGCCTGGTCAAGCCTTCCTCTGCTCTCCCTTCAAACTGAGTAGAATTCAGTGACCAGTGATGATGCTGTCAGAGTCCACTTCAGACCCTCTCACCTTCTGTCACCGGGAGCGTGCTATGGTGCAATCAGTCCGTCCCAACTCCCGTTCACAAATTCCTCCATAAACTCACTCTTGCTCTCTCTGCCCGCCCCCTCTTTACAGTGCATCATGGTTGCCTCCTCCCCCCCGCCTGAATCCCCATCTCGCATTCTCCGTCACTCATCGTCCAAACACCGCCAACCTCTCCTGTTCGACTGAATCCTCCTCCAACATGCAGTTCTCCTCACTAGTTTTGTCTTCATACCTTATAAATCTCAATCAGCTCAGTTGTCCCTGGGATCGCGCATATGGAGATGATTACACAACCTAAACCAACAAAAAACTGTCTGGTCACACAGAATGTTGTACTTAAAAGTCCCATATTATAGAGTTTTAACAAATTTAAATAAGTCTCTAAGGTCCCACAATAGTGCATTGGAAGTGTGTTGCCCAAAATTTTGCGTTGATGCTAGAATTAAACAGTTTTCAAGTGTTTTTAGTAAGTGCTATTGGGAACGCACTGATTCTGTGTATCTGTAGATTTAATGTCTATGAGCTGTGTTTGTCCACGCCACAAGCATGTGGCTCCGAGAAGTGCCACTGTGCACTTTTTACATATACATTGTAACTCGGCACTTGTTAAGTAATGGATATCATATATCACATACAACAACGTAAGGAGTAGACCAGGAGGACACAAATTACGTAATACGTGATGTTAGTGTACCTTTTAGAATGTCTGTTTAACTGTTGACTAAATTACAATTAAATATTTTTGTACAAGGTTTTCTCCGGCTAGGTTAATTGAACACTCTAAATCAGGGGTCTCAAACTCGCAGCCCGCGAGCCATTTGCGGTCCGCCAAATTGTATCTTGCGGCCCGCGACTGGACATCAAAGAGTAGTGTAACTGCAGCCCGCAACATCCGGACAAGCTCAGTGCTACTTCCATACTTACAGGGGCAAGTAAACACCAACACTGAACTAACAGTGGTGTTATCACATGGACCAGGGGAGGGATAGCCCTTTAGCCTTATTGTGAGCCATGTATTGTGAATTGTATCGTATCATGAGGTACCCTGAGATTCCCAGCCCTACTCCCAATACTTGATGCGGCCCAGCCTCACCCAGACTCTACCTCCATTGGCCCCCAGTGAAATTGAGTTTGAGACCCCTGCTCTAAATGGTCCATAGGTCTGAATATGAGTGTGATTGGTTGTTTGTCTATATGTACCCTGTGATTGACTGGCGACCCGTCTAAGGTGTACCGCGACTCTCGCTCAAAGTCAATCGAGATAGGCTCCAGCTCACCCACGACCTCAATGCAACAAGCGGTATAGAAAATGATGAAATTTTAATGATTTTAGGAAATGCCTCCTAGGTGTATGTGATGTTTGTGTGCAACTAACACACACAAATGTGCACATAACAAGTCAGCGGTAGATCTGTTTTAGTGTTAGCTTATGAAGCTCATGAATGAACGGCAATGCATTTTTAAACCCCAGTGGACAAATCTTGGCAGAAAATGATGTAAAGTGCGAGTACATCCTTTTCAACTCGGGTTTCTTTTTTGTGTGTCCATCATTTTGCCGCAGCGCCTGCATATCTTGTCTTGTTTATGTCGCTTCTTTTTCAGCTGTCTCCTTTTTTTCAGTCTCCCCCCTAATCTTTCTCCCTAAAACTGTATTCAACTCTTGCATTGCAATTAGAAGTATCAAAGTTTTCCCCCCTCGCTGTCTCGCAATGAATATCAAGTTTGGAATTAGACGAATTGTCTGGCTGAGAAGTTGACGTTTTCTGTCTTTGCTGTCAGGGCACGTTTGGGAGAGTTGTTGCAGACTTCCTTCCATCTTTGCTGTGCCAATTTGTCTCAAAATTACACCTCACCCTTTTATTTTGGATAATGGATAAGCCTATGTAATTTGCATTCAACTACACAGTTCTTAAAATGTAAGACTTACTAGACTGACTTCTGTTCATTTAGTATTGCTTCTATTATGGTATATTTATTACATGCATCTGACTGTAGGATTTGTAGAATTCAGATTTGTATTTCCTTCTTAGCTTTCTCCATTTTTAGTCTGTATACTCTCTGCACTGTGGGTTGTGACAAAAAGAAAAATCTCTCGCATTCTCTAAATGTCTGCTACATAACTCTGTAATCAACTGTATAGTCAATCATCATGACATCGTGGTCTAATTTGTAAAATTGGCCATGACGCATGTGCATTTTATTTTTTTAAAAAAGGCTGAAAAATACTATACATATAGAGTAACAATAGAGTACATATAAACAAAAGTTTGTGTCATTATTAGTTATTAGTAGGGGTGTTACAAGACTCAGTTCACGAGATGGTACGATACTTGGGATTGGGTCTACAGGACAAGACGGTGAATGTTAAAGGCGAATGTCGTTAGTCAAGATGTGTGGCGGCGTGAGCAGCGGAGGGGCGGGGTTGAACACACACAGCACCAGTGCTGCCAGCGTGGTGACTTTGTCGTAAATCTGGCGACATTCCAAACCCTCTTGGCAACATATTTTCTATTAATATTCTATTAATAGTGAAAGCACGTAATGTTTTGAGCTTCTGTTCTTACTGAGCAGCAGCGCAAGTGGTCATTGTACAGTTAGCTCCCGTGGCACACTGAGAGCATAGTGGAGCTGTACGCCTCCATGAATCAGGCAACCGCGAGGCGCAGCGCTGCTGGGGTGGATCACATGGTGAAATCTAAAACATAAATTCCTCTTAATCTTCATTGAATTACTACTCATTACACTCAAGCCTCATTCGGACTTGGTCACTTACACTTACAGTGTGTCAGAATGTGTGATGGGAGAATCCATCCATCCATCCATCCATTTTCTATGCTGCTTATCCTCACTAGGGTCATGGGGGTATGCTGGAGCCTATCCCAGCTAACTTTGGGCAAGAGGCGGGGTACACCCTGGACTGGTCGCCAGCCAATCGCAGGGCACATACTGTATAGCCAAACAACCATTCACACTCACATTCATACCTATGGACAAGTTAGAGTTGCTAATTAACCTAACATGCATGTTTTTAGAATGTGGGAGGAAACTGAAGTACCTGGAGAAAACCCACACATGCATGGGGAGAACATGCAAACTCCACACAGAGATGCACAGTGGAGAGTCGAACGCAGATCTTCCCGATCTCCTTACTGTGTGGACAACAAGCTAACCACAAGAACACTGTGCTGCGTGATGGGAGAATGTTGCAGGATAAATAAAACAAGTACAGTGTTCCCTCGTTTATCGCGGGGGATAGGTTCCTAAAATAGCCTGCAGTAAGTGAAAGCTGTGCTGTGGTTGGCATCTTCCTCTGCCTTTTGGTTGCGGAACGTTTTATCGACATTGTGGGTTTCGTCGGGGAGAACACGTGCAAACATACAGGGTTCAGAGTGTCTGCAAGCTGTTTGCTAGCGATCAGACAGCAGGAATCACGGCAGTTCGGCATGAAGGAGATTGATTGACAGTGGTCTACAGCCAATCAGAACTCAGAAGACAATAGGGGGGTTCTCCCTTAGCCAATAAGGACTCAGAACAGAAAGGGCGGGTTCTCCCTTAGGCGATCAGGATGTAGAACACAATGCGTGTTCGTACGCTGTAAAAAAAAAAGCACTACATTGCACAAAAATTGACTTAAGGTGTTTGATATTGTGTTTTTTGATTGTAAATAATTAGAAATTGCAGAGATTTGAACTTGTCAATTGAGGGAGGTCTTTGTTTTTGGGTTTTATTATATATTATTATGCTATATATTTTGTAGCTGTTCATTGAGGATTTAAATAGTAAGCATTTGATATCATGTATTTTTTACATTAGTAATTCATTTACATACACAATATACATAATTCGGTAATAAAATGAGACACAAAAATCTGAAGAGTCACTTGGGAGCCGAAAGAGCTGGCTCTTTTTAGTGAGCTGAGCCAAAAGAACCGTCTCTCTATAAAAAGATGTAATTTCCATCACTGTTTGGAGGCGAGAGACGAGGAAAACAGACACACATGCAAATGGGAATATCTTGAGGCCAGCAAAATTCTCGAGTTCATTTTCATTTATTGTGTGATTAATTAACAAATGTATTATTGTCCCAGGCCTCGTGCCCACAAGACATTTTTTTCTGAACGATAAATCTTGTCGTGTTTTAATCTTGCAAGATCTTCTGACAAGAGATCTTGTGACACCCCTAGGTATTAGTACATCAGTATCTAACATTTCAGCTTTTTTTCATGGCGCTATCCCTTATTGCTCTATTTTTCCATTTTTGCTGTTTTTTTTTAGCCACGGTACACAAATGGTGCCCAGGCTGCAGTTAGGCTGCAGATGAAGTGTTACCAAATGATGGACTGGGTTCTGCACTATCATTAGTTATGACTCCCGCTAGTCAAAGGCTGGGCTGCACGCTTGTAGAGGTGTTTGCTGCATGCTTCAACACCTCACCTTTCATGGTGATGGTAATGCACACTCCCCAGGCTTGTCGAGGTGCCCTACATGTCTGGATCTCCTCTCTCGCAGGGAATACTTCGCCTTTCGTGTTTCTTCCAAGATGCAAGGAACATTTCCTGTCTTTCACTTTTAAAGGGACTGTATACAATTAGTTCCCCAAATGGCTAGAAGATGCCAACGTTTGAATGTGCTGCGCGACATACCCGCGTACGTCCCGCATAACACACGCACGCACATTATTAATGTTTATTGTCAGCTAATGATAGCAATTTGGCAATATTTAGCTCCTAAGTGGGGGAGAGAAGGATGTTGGCTAAGCTGACATCCATCATGGACAACACCTCTCACCCGCTACATGACACTGTGGGTTCCCTTAGCAGCTCCTTCAGCAGCAGACTATTACACCCACGGTGTAAGAAGGAGAGGTTCCGCAGGTCCTTCATACCGACCGCTGTCAGGCTCTACAACACCTGCACCACCTGAACCATGTTGTCGTCACTATGCATTCTTTACACTGTACTCTTTACTTGCGTATCTTGCTTGCTGCTGTAACAAGTGAATTTCCCTGCTCTGGGATAAATAAAGTACAAATACAAATACAATACAAATAACATTAGTTATCATTAAATGTATAGCCTATCGTAACAGCAACATGAGAGTCTCTGAAACTGCTTTTGTGTGCGTGTACACACGAGGACATGCACGTGAATACCAGACAGACAGCCATGAATGCCAGTTATTTTATTCATTTTTTGTATTCTATCTGTTTTTTTAATACATTACTTGTAACCTTCATTGCCAGTGGTGGTGTTCTCATATGTCTTTAGTTGAAAAAAATGTAATCTTGAGCCAGTTGCATACAGCCTCTTTAATGCAAACTGTATACTGCCACTGATTATTAGTGGCGGACCGCGACAAATAAATGAATGTATGGGAAAAATTGAGAATTGACAATAAAGCTTACTGAATCTTGTAAATAATAATACAAATATAAATAAAACGAATGATGTAATAGATTAGATTTCATAGATTAGATAATAGATTCAATTTCAATTGAAATTAGATTGGAGCCCAGTGGAATATATTTGATTTATAGTTATTTGTCATTGTTTTTTGTGTACAGTTTTGCAGTATGTAACATCCTAACATGGTCCTCAACTATCTTTTTTATGACCTTGGAATATTTTTTGGGTTGAATACTTTCCTAATTGTTGTCTTATTCACTAAAGTGTGCATTCAAAAACCTAGATGTCTGGTAGGTTACACGATGGTGGTCTACAGGCATGCATGCACTGCTTCTTATCTCCGTAAGGCTACAGCTCACCTGCTGGATCTCAATAGATATGTGCTGGTGCACCTACAGTCATGAATACGTCACATCAAGGAGCATTTGAACGATCACATTTACTCCACAAATTGTTGGCTGTTGCCTTAAAAATAGTTATGTATCGTGCGTGCATGTCTTTGCTCTTTGGGCGCTCAGAATCCGGTTGCTTTAGTGAGTGAATGAGTGGGCAGGCATTTGAATTTAGCGTGTGAGCACATGTAATTGCATGTTGTTTAAAAGTGTGTATAATTTGGTCTTTATTCTTTCCTCCCTCATGCTAAAGCTATTACTCATAGTAAAAAAAAACATGGAATAATTGTAGTAATGAGAAACCAATTTAAGGATGTTTTTGAAATGGCGGGGGTTATTTTTGAAATATTCCTTATGTTGACAAATGCTCCTAAGGACAGCAGATGGAGAAGAGGCTGCATCAGTTTATTGACTTTTGTGTCAACATTGCTCATCCAGTACATGCCTGTTATTCTTGGCACAACCTCATCTTCCTGGTATTTCCACTCACAACCCCCCATCACACACAGAATCCAGTGTACAGAGGAAGATCAATACTTTGCTGAATAAAAGGATCATGCATAATGTTGCATAATTTTTTTGACCCAGCCAAATCAATGTCAACACACACATACGTGCACACACTAATGCTGACACACACAATTAGTGGTGAGGCATCTCAACTATAATCTAATAAGAACAATTCCTAAAATAAAACATGGTTCTAAATTGAGTGCAAAGTTGGCCTTTTCTCATCTCATACTAGAATGAAGTTACCAAGCAAAACTTGACAATTATCTCTCTAAAGATAGTATTTTTCCTGGGGAAATGTTTCCATGAGAGCTTGTGTTGCTCCAAATAAACATCCAAGGCCTTTTTGGGAGAGCTTCCTATCATTAGTCGACAATAATAAGTGAAAGGCGGGCCTCTGTGCTCCATGAAAGTGCTGCTCTTTAGTGTCGTAAACAGGTAGCAGTGACATTGACGCTCCAGTTTAATTACCTCTAACTACTCCCCGGTGCTCCTTCCATCTCTCTAATAGCGTTTGCACCGCTGTGTGACGTGCCCTCCATCATTTAAACCATATATTTGGGCAATGTTCACCCTTCCGGAGCGGGTACCGCTCAGCTGCTGTATAAAGCAAAAGCATGCATTTGTGTGATGTAGGTGCAGCTGCACTAACAAGCTGAATGGCCTTCGGTAATCCTCAAGCCACGGTTGTTTCTTTCGGTCTAAAACATCCTTTTTCTTTCCTCTTTTGTCAAGGCTGACAGCTCCGGCGTGTATCTGCATGTTCACCTGGGGCTAACTTAAGGCACCTCTGAGATAATATTGGCACAAGTTGTAGAGAGAGATGTATAATGGCTCCCTGCAAAAGAGAGAAAGGTGGAGTGAGAAAAGCAGGGTGAATCGGCAAAGGAAAGGCTTCTGTCTACAGAGGTTGGGCTTGAGTTGAGACTCCATTGATTATGTTGGCTTTTGTGTGTCGCTGCCTCAGAGGACACACTTGGCCTATGATGTATGGCTGCCTCATCCTCTGCCACGGCAGCGAAAAGGACATGAGTCAGGGAGCCGTGCACCGCAGAGACCTTCTGTTAGGCGGGTGCTACATGAGGGAGTGGGGCAATTGCAGCTCTTAGAGCGCTGCGCATCTCAAGTCTACGAAGACAGACGTCAAGATCCACTTGCTTGGTGACCTGTTAGGACGTCTCACTCAACTTGCAGTGAGCACTTTGATACAACAAACATAAGACAATAATAGCACTCAAAAGAGAGCAGAATGTAGTGTGCTTTGTGAATGAATGGCAAACAGTTACCTCCTGATGCAAAAAGATTTGTCATTTAAAGTCAAACTGCACAGCAATCCTACTGAAAATGCTCTGCTTGTGTAGCCTCTGTGTTTGTTTAACTGAACTGCAAAGGGGACGCGGTCGTTAATTGGAAGCAGGCGACAATGGGAGAGAGGCTGTTATTTCCGAAATGTGAAAACTCCTTAGATATCACAACTTCAACATATCAAGTATATTGCACAACACAGCAACAAAAGAACCAATGCTGTAATTATGGAAAGGGGCAAACTGCTCAGCTAGCATTACTAGTGCTGATGAGTTCAGTGTAAACACCAGCAAGCCAAGTGTAACATGCACGAGCTGAGTAGCGCAACCCACATTTTAAAGCACGTGCAGGGTTAGATAAGCTGCTGGATGGTAGTTACTCATGGTACTACAAGTACAAGTACTGCCATCTTGTGGAGTTAACAAAAACTACATCTGGAGGTTGCCTACAGCCACAGCTGTTAATGCCAATATTTTTAGACCTGGTGAATGAGAGACACCAGAAGCTATTTTGCGTTTGGAGGCCACGCACCCGGCGACTATAGCACATAACACTATAACATCATAAAAATGATATACTCCAGTCCTTTGTGGTTAGGGGGTGAGGGCTCTGCTGCCCACACACATCAGAGAAAGGACAGGGAGAGTTGGCAGCAACAAAATCAGTCAGGCGGATGCATACTAAAGAAATGAATGTTTATGTGACAAGTTAATTTATTCACAATCGAATCACAAGCAGAGAGCCATCTGCTGGATCTGGTTGGGCACTGTTACTGCCGTTAATAAGGCATATCCAAACATAGATTTTGATTTATACTGTCCTCTGGCATCAACACACACAACTTGCCCTGCCTGTTGCAAGCGATGCACACAGACACACACTCTCACACACACAGATGCTCTCACTTCAAAGCAGCGATGGCTGTCTCTCTCTGTGCAAAGCCAATTTGGTCTCACTAAGTTGTCTCTCACCCACAGCATATAAATAAGCCTGGCAGTGAGTGGTCAGGGCACACAGTAACTGCCTGTCAGATTGCATGAGGACAATGAAGTTGTCTGTCCCAAACACGCACATGCACAGCACACCTCATGGCGGATACTGATACACTGATGCTGATGAGACCCTGAGACTGATAGAAACACAAACAGTTGGCTTGTAGTATCGATTCAACATGCTCGACTCCTCTAAGCCGCAGTTTGATGAGTCTTCCATTCATCAACATAGGCGTACAAGCATTGTCTTCAGTGGCATAAAGGGATTGAACAACCTCCACTTAATCTAAATCCAACAGTGCTCAAGTTTCATTTTGACCCCTTGGAAAAAGTGCGCGCGTACGCCATGTTTCCGGAGTCTTTGATTGCAGCTTCCATCTTGTGTTTCACCCTCCTTTTACTTTTCAGACGAGAGTTTCACATAATCCTATTAAAGTCTTGCAGTTAATAGGAGAAGTGGTGAGCCGATGATTTAAGTTTTTGATGTGGGAGTGTGCGGAGGCACGCCGAGACGCTGGCTAATACTGAATTCCGCCAAAGTCACCCTGATCTCACCGCCTTGTCCTCCAGGTGTTGTCTGTCTGCGTTATGTGTGTTTGTGTGTTGCACATTTCACAAATAAAGCCATTCATCTCACCATGTGGTTAGCACATCAGAGGCTAACAACAGTTAACTGCTTTGAGGAGTCTTAAGCATCTGTTAATAGGGATTATATGAGGTGTAACCGAGCTATAAACTGCGGCGCTGGTGAAGTAGCGTGAACAGAATACAACCCAAACTCTGCCTTGGAGGGGCCCAGTCAGGCGATGATGATCTTATTAGTTTCTACTAAAGATTACTTGTGTACCATTTGTACATTGGGATGTTGGCTAACTGATGGTTTCAACAAGTGGCTCTTTTTGAATAATGGTGAGGCCCATAAGTCAGAAGTTATGACTTTCCAAATAGGCCAGGCTGGTGAAAAATGACTATAATATAATTAAGCCTCTGTAAGCACTATGGCAACAGGCTAAACAAATGTGTTAATACCCGCTAAGCTAATTAAACTCAGCTTCTGCTGCACTAATGCACTTTAAAAAATCCGACACCAGCTTGTGATTGCACTTTAATCACGCTGCAATTTTCCTCCTATCTTTTAATCCCTCGACCTAACATGCCCATTGTCTGCTTCCATAAGATAACCTCACTCCACACGACACATTTACGTTGTCCGTCTTGATCCTCTCTCATCACTTGTCCACGTGCAGCATTTTGACAGTGGGGACAAATTAACTGGGCTTTTTTACAGGTTGCAAAGTCAATCACAAGGCAGAGAAAGCTGCATATGAGCTTCACAAGGGGGCACTGTTGGCATTCCCTGACGTCTCTGGTGCAAATTTTTCCATTAAATGTCTTCTTCTTGAGCCTACAGATGATATCATACATGGAATGAAATGATGTTATTCCTCGTAAGCAGGAGGAAAGTATTAACAACAGCATCCGTACCCCTCCCCTTGGTTAAAATTAGCTGAGCGTTGACATGGGGGGCAGTGCTGCCATTGTGCTTGCAGCATAGAAGGGTCCCTGTTAATTTCCTAGCTCAGTGGTGAGGCAGTCATTATCTGTGGATGGGCATCTACAATGGATAATTACCCTGGAAAAAAAAAGGGATTTCAAACTGTGGTGGAAATACTGCTTTTAAAACAGTCTGAATGTTGTTTTCATCTAGTTTTTTTTTATCCCCAAATGTCCAGGTGTGATTAACACCAACTCCCAGCAAGATCATTTAAAACACCTTCCCTTTATACATTTCTGTCTTTCTCATAATTCTATATTAATTACTTGTTTTTGATCTCATTTCTAAAATGAGCTGGCTGGCTGAGGATATCAGATAATCGTGTGCCATTTCAGTGCAGCAGTAGGCAGAAAGCAACAGTGGACACAAACAAGCACGCGTTCTTTCACTGTCTCTTAAACACAAGTTGGGACTTGTCTCACTCGCTGTGTTGAGTTGACAACAGTAATTACTTTATGTCTGCAGGTCAGCTTCTTTGGAGGTGCATCGCTTGTTTTAACTTGGTCGCTCCAGCTTGGGAAAAGCACGGATAAGGCCAACATCGAACACTGCGGGAGGGACTCCACTTATCAGTAGGGATGCGTACCAAAACTCTGTAACATAATGCCACCGGTGCCGACATAAACGTCAGTGAGCGAACCAAGAAATAAGTAGATATCAGTGTTTCAGTGCCGGTATTAGCACCAAAATGAGGCAAACATGAGGTATAGTTACCACCGCCTAATTCTGGAGTCACCTGTCACGACGGTGCTACGCTTGACGTTTTTCGGCTGAACAGACAATGGTAAGCATCTAGCCAAAATGCTCAGGCCAAACCACTCGAAAGTTTGGTTGTACAGTCATCCTTCATTTATCTCGGTTGACCGGTTCCAGACCCGACCGTGATACGTGAATTTTCACGAAGTAGGATTCCTTTTTTATAATTTGAATATTTTTTTTATCTAGAGCATAGAAAACCTATTTACAACCTTCTAAATAAGATTTTTAACACTATTAGAGCCCTCTAGGCATGAAATAACACCCATATCGTCACCTTTACACTCATCCATCCATCCATTTCCTATGCCGCCTGTCCTCCCCAGGGTCACGGGGGTATGCTGGAGCCTATCCCAGCTGACTTTTGGGCGAGAGATGGGGTACACCCTCGACTGGTCGTCCGCCAAACAGAGGCATATATAGACAAACAACACTCACATTCATACCTATCTACAATGTAATATATATATATATATATATATATATTATAGTATAGTATATGTAACAATAGAAATAAGACATAATATAGACATACACATGTTAGTATTGGGAGAGTTCCTTTTTGTTGTTTCTTTTTTTTTTTCTTTTTACTTCCGGGACTTTTTGCGATAGCTAATGTAATGTAGCGCGCTTATAAACTACTGTACAGAGTTCTCTTTTAGTTTTATTGCCAACTTAAACAGCAATAGGAGTGCTCAATTCCAAGACAGAACACAGTTCAACTCACACACTTGTCTCCACATGGCTGTCTCTCCCACTTCCTCCTTATCCACCAATAACAGGAACAGCAAGGTGCGTTCATGAACATCAGAACTTACAACAGGTTGTTACAGTAACATTACTGACACCTAGTGTCTTGTATCCATCCATCCATTTTCTATACCGCTTCTTCCTCATTAGGGTCGCGGGGGCATGCTGGAGCCTATCTCAGCTGACTTCGGGCGACAGGCGGGGTACACCCTGGACTGGTCGCCAGCCAATCCTAGGGCACATATAGACAAACAACCATTCACACTCACATTCATACCTATGGACAATTTAGAGTCGCCAATTAACCTCACCTGCATGTTTTTGGGAATGTGGGAGGAAACCGGAGTGCCCGGAGAAAACCCACGCGCACACGGGAAGAACATAGTGTCTTGTATTTGTATTTTAATTCATTTTGTCATTTTTATAATAGTTAAAGGGATAGTTCGGATTTGCTTCTCAAAACAATGTGTTCAAAAGAGTAATACATTTGTATCATAAAAATACCTACTCGAAAAAATCAGACCTCATGTTTCCTTATGTTTGTCTCTCTCTGTATCCCTGCGCACTCTTGTGTATGTGAAGAAGACGCTCGCATGTTCTTCCGCGACAGAGCGCCGCCGCCATCTTGTTGACGCGTTTGTGCGGAAGAAGATGCGAGCGTCTTCGTCACATACACAAGAATGGAGAGGCGACGGTGCGTAGGGATACGGCGGGAGACAAACATATCGCAGAGCGATTTGAGAGGTCTGTATTAGCCACCTGCAACGAGTGCTTAAAGGTGACATTGTTTAAGTAACGTCTTGTAAATAACTTCATTTTTCTTAGTTATTACACGACTCCTGCATAAACTGATGGAGGCATTTATGGCTTTGGAGTGGCTACTTGACACGAAAAGAATCACCTGGAGCTGTCAATCATTTGATCAGGCATCGAAAGGTAATTTAATCATGTTATCTATGCCTCGAACGTGCGGATCGGTGCATTTGAGGGGGACTCTACTGGATTGGCATAGTTGAAGTCGAGGCTAGAGGTCACAACAGACACCCTATCAGGAGACATTTCACTCCATACAGTCAAAGTTACAGTATGTCGTCCCTTATCGCTTCTCCATGCAGTATGCATGAAACAAACGCCTTCTCTTCCCTCTGTCAAGTCTTGTATATCATCAAACTGTCTCATCTGTGCTTAAACAAACAAGCGCTTTCCCTCCAATAGATGGCAATGGAAACACATTAAACATCCAAATATCAAAGACATTAAGAGTTTAAAACAACATCTATGCTTTTTCTCGTAATATCTCCATAAATCCAGTATTCGGCGGATTTAGCAGCAGAAATCTATTGAAAATGTTATGACATTATGAAAGAATTGCCTTTATATTTTCCATCAAACTGACCACAATTCATAGTTTAATGGCGAAATTAGTCACATGATGTTGACCTTCATGCACCAATCCGACTTACCTTTGTTGACAATCACGCGTTCATTTGTTTAGGTTGTCAACGCTGACGGTGTTGTGAATATTTGTTCTTCATCCACAATCAACACAAAAAGGGGCGGAGTGGGTACGTAATGAAAATGTGAAGTGACAAAACATGTTTTCGTGAAGTGCTTATATACGCAGGGCTGGCATAACGTAGAGGAGAACGTTTACAAACAAAATACACACAAAAAAAATCGGCATTGTCATACAGCTGTGCCGCAAGCGCACACTTGACTTGACCTCTGTTCAGGCACATGCATACACACATTTAGGAAACACAAACACAAACACATTTAGGCAACAATGAGGTATGCCTCTAACGGCATTATCAAACGGAACCAAAAATAAAAGAATGTGAAAATGCAAACTGCTAATGTGAGCCGGTCACAAATCCCACTCACATCCTAACACACACAAGTGAAAAAAGGTCCTACCGCCGCCCATACTTAAGCATTTGTACGAAAAAAGGCCCCCCCTAAGATACATGCCTTTCTTCATTTAAACACCTGGGACTTGGTTGAAAAAGTGACCAGCCCCAGCACTCTCTGCAGTTAAGTAAGCATCAGTTGGGTATGTTTTAAGTGATGATACCCATATACATCATGCTGCAAACCCCAAATCAGCTCAATGATATCAGACCAAAAAATAACAAATTGGAGAAGGATCACAACACAGAGAAGCACTTTGTTTCCTCTTTTCCAGCCACCGTGGTTATTGACCTGGTGGGCCCGTGATGAAGGAAGCGCATCTTGTAAAATGCATTACTCCCCAATGAGATTATCCCATAAACAGATAAAAGTTCAATAAAAAAGAGAATTTCTTTCTCGATCAGGAATAAGCAGATGACAGCACAGTGCTGTGATTTGTCTGTGCTGCTGGTTTAGCTCCGTATGAGCCAGGTGATTCAGAGATAAGTGGGCCTGCATGGAGGTCTGGTCCAAGCTAATGCTCATGCAGGAACATCAGTAGTTTACATCAGAGTACTGCAGGGTGTCCGCGCTGGGAATCGTAGAGGTGCAACTCCTGGAGCCTCTTTTGCAAGTCTGGCTCTCTCCCTCTCTCACTCTGCTTGTTCCCCGAGGTCCCCGCGGAATTTGGTTTCTTCAGCTTTTATGCGCCAAGCCTCTGGAACATTCTTCCTGATCACTGTGGGCGCTCCAAGGCCATCATCTTTATGGAAACATTACTTTATAGTTTGCCTCAATCTGACTTTGGTCTATTCATTTTTCATTGTTATTGTGCGTGTTTTGTGCTTTATGTTAATATCCACATCGTGAAGTACTAAAGTCACTCTCCGTAAAGCGAACTGAATTACGCCTTCACCAGAGATTATCTACAGTGCACGCTAACGCTCTATTTACATACACATTGGCTACAATATAATTAGTAACGAGGTGTACAAAAACTCTACCTTTACGAAGATACAACAGTAATTGCTAAAAAAAACCCAGGCATTCTTAATATTATATTGATTATGTTCATATTACATGCATTATATCGCAGACCAAGAGTCTCAACCAAATGTTATTTCACTGCTAAAATGTGAAATAAAAAGGAGGGAATTGTGAGTCAGTGTGAGTTGGTTTTTAGCCTTGACTGCTTGTTGAGTGACGGTGGGAGATGACGATTACTGGTAAGTGTCTTATTTTTTGTCAAGAAAACATGGAAAAGAGAAAGTCAAAGCCATCAGGTGCACAATTCAGAAAGAAGAAGAGAAACGGGCCAAAGAATATATTTGATCAAATAAGCCAACGTTACTTGGTGGCTGTAGCCTAACTGCCGCTCATGTGTTTTCTTGACGGAGAGTTTTAACTGTGTAAATGCAGATGTAAATCAGTAAATTTAAGGGGAGCTTGTGCACGATTTTGGAGCACCCTCTACACAGTTGTGGGAGTGGAGGATAGGGGGTCTCGGGGGTTGTACTTGAAGGATTTGTGCACTGCAAAAAATAGTTTTCCATTCTATGTCTGTGGTATTTAATTTTTTGTGCGTGTATTATTATATTTTATATCTTTTTTGTGGCAATGTATAACTTTATATATTTTTTTTTAAGTATTTGAAGAAAAACTTAATACACTAGGTCCCCAACTTACGAACATCCGACTTGCGAACATTCGTGGATACGAACACAAGCCAACTAGTCTATATTTTATTTTATTTTGCCTTGTAGTCGCTCCATCAGTATCTGTACTGCTACATGCTTGACCAGTAGAGGGCACTGTGACACTGCTAATGGGACCAACAGGTCGAGTAAGATGCTGGGGAGAGAAAGCTACATTGTATCTGTATGATACAACCCGGACAGAGTGTGTGATTCAAGTTTATGAAGAGTTAATAGGCCTTCTTAATTCTACACCACCCACAGAACACTACCTCTTTTAGAAGAGTCTAACGATGGCGACCATTTGTCCTTTTTCAATAACTCCTCCTCCTCCTCCACCACAACCAACGACGTATGCTGGACCACTCCTCTTGAAAGGTAAATAACATTTATCATTACATATTATTATATCATTTTTGTTATTGTTTTTACATTAATTATTCTTGTTTAATATTACTACTGCATCCAAACTCATATTTACATACATACATATATACTGTATATGTATCGACATTTTGATTGGAGAATCGATTTTACAGCATAAAGATCTGGTATCGGAGGTATCGATATTTCAGTATTGATCCACACACTGCTACAAAATGAGATGGATATTGTTAAATGAACACCTGTCAGACATTGTCAGTCAAATCCGAACATTATTATCTTTTTAAATATAGAATGTTTTCTGTATTGGATCTCATATTGTGCAAGAAACCGTATAACATCTGGTGAGTGTATATTTCAGAATAAAACTTAAAGAGAGACTTTCAGCTGTACTCACAGGAGGCAGTAAGGTGGGATACGGATTGAAAAATGAGAGAAGACAGTTAGTGAGAACAAATACTATATTGAATTTAAAGCTCCATCACGCAAAGCATTCTGCTGTCATTTGAATACACTACTTTAGGATTTGGGGATTTTCTTCCCCCACTATTCTTCCCTGCCCTCCCACATTATTATCATTTTTTTTACCTCCTCGCTGTTTCGATCCGCTACGCGGAGACACGTCAAGTGTTCTCGTATCAATGGAGTGTCCCAGTTGTCTGAAGATGAAAGTGAAGATAGCCAAAAAGAAACACAACACTTCTGAAAATCCTTCATATATAGTGCACTGAACACCATACTGGTATCATCTTCCCTCATGTGTACTCCGTCTATATCTAGAGGCTGTTTAGCCTTTAAAACTAATAATGAAGATCAGAAACCCAACAAGGATTTAAGTATTTCAAGGCCATGCTTTTGGATTGTTGTTGCTCCTCAGAGTACTATCTTTGAAACGCTTGAATTTTACAAGACGGAGCCCTATTTCAACCCTCTGGTCAGAGCTTTAAAAGCAAACTGCAAGTACAAGAGTTCTCCTGTTGATAGGAAGCGTTTGGCCTCTCCGAGAACCAATCACCAGCGTCATGTCAGTCCATTACCTCTTCTTATTACCTCCCTCCATTAGATGCAACCATCAACAAGCAGGCGCCATTTCTTTCAACATACTTGACCTCATTAATTAATTAATCACCTTGCTCTTTTTTCCATGACGTGTCCACTCTGTCCTTTCCATCTCATGGACGTTTCCACTAATGTCTCTTTCAGAACATGCGCTCATCGTGCTGTGATAGAGACCCAACAAAGCCCCGGCATTCATTTATGACTAATACAGCTCGGTAACCTGCAATTACTTCAGTATTGCAGAATAAATTTATGCATTTCTAGGAACGTTTTTTTTTTTTTGTAAAACACTCAAGGTCGCCTCACACAGGCAAGTAAAACAATACAAATTTCAGTGGTAAAAGGATCAATACAGTTCGCAGAGAGTAAACATGCAAAAGGCAATGTTCCAGATATCCTGAGACAGGATAAAATAGAAAATACAATACTTGTATCCAAAATGTATAGCTTAGCAAAGCCTGACCACCTTTTTTGAGCATGTATTATTGCTGAACTTTTCATCTAGTCCCTTATTAAATTACAATGTAATTAATTCATATGTTTCAATATTAGTACCAGTGCACAGCCATCAGCCCAGAGGTTGTTAAATTGTAAAAATAATATCTACAGGCGAGGCAGAAACCATTTTATTAGCTCACATTGGACTATTAACACCCATCGTAGTGTGCATTAATCTACCGCACTGGCACAGCTTTATCTTATCATGACTCTCGCCATTGAGGAGGATGTTATTTTGGATTTTTATTGTAGTCATACGCTCAAAGTTCACTTGAGAAGAATTCAAAATAGAGTGGAACCTCGCTTTTCAACGTACATTCTCTCGGTTATCGTACAATTTTGTGCCTAAAAACGGTTGCATTTTTCCCTTTGGCATGTTGAACCTTGTTGATGTTATTAAAGATGTGGACATTCTTAGTTTACACAATACTATGGTATCCTGTAAGGCACATTCACTTGACAAACTTGAATGAGAATGTTACCCAAACGTTGTTTTCCCACATAACATTTAGTGGACTCCAGTGCCCGAACAAAGAATCCCACGCGTTGGTGACGCAATCTTGTTGTTATCTTAATACAGTGTGTGTGTCCAACTGTGTTCGTAATGTGTCGTTATAACAAAATGTGCTCTCAACTCCCACCCAGAAGTCCTTGTCTCCCACTCCTTCACCCTCGATGATGTCATCACCGACTGACTCTGCAGCTCTTTGCTAACTAACACGATTACACCAGGTGCTGCTTTTTCATTGCGTACGACTGCAAAACAACCCACTATTTGACCGAAGAAATCTACCAGCATTTTGATAAGCAAGTGAGAAACCCTTGAATTCAAGAAACAAGTCGTAGCAAAATATAAAGGTGGCATCTGCGTGGCTCTCCCGTCCCCTCCTACCTCGCTGCTCATCATCGCTGCCTTTGCCAACAAGAGTCTTCAATGAAGGCAAAAGTGATGTTAACTGTTCATTTATCCAACGATTCATTATTTATATGTACTTCGCATTGTTTTCTGCATGTAAAGCTATGATTAGTCTTTGTAAAATGTGTTTTGTTTGTCTGGAACGGATTAATTGGATTTACATTGTTTTCTATGGGCAAATGTCTTTCTGTTTTTGTGCATTTCAGTTTTTCGAAGGACCCTTTGGAACGGATTCATGGCAAAAACCGAGGTTCCACTCTATCCTGCAATCAGAGATGAAATTGAAAAGGACAATCTTTTTCAGTGCAAGTATGTGATTTTGCTCACTGAATGTCCCAATCTGCCTCTCAGAAGTCACTATTTTATTAGGTGAAGATAAACCGACTATAAAACAATTCGTCTTTTTCAACACACATTTTTGAAAAAATTGTTTTTTTTACCAAATCTTTTTAAACCATATTTTCAATATCAGTGAAATAGCAAATGGTAGTAGAGTGCAATAAAAAAGAATATTATATTCCTTAGCTTCATTTTGGGGGAAAAAAAAACCTGTCTTATAGTCTAGTAAATATGATATTTATGAACATAGTGAATAGTGAATAGTGTGAATTACTCACTCATCTCAAGAATTTGGCAAGGCCTTTGTATGGGTATCGTTTGGGGTGTCCACTGTTTGGTTGGTTGAAAGACACATTTGGAATGTGTAATTCATGAATGCTTTTCTGCTTCTTGTGTTTGTGCTTCTCTCTGGAATTTGTTACACAGTTTCAGGAAGAACATGCAATCATTTGATTGCATCTTCAGTACTTTTTAGTTACGAAGTACACAGTAAACATTACGTGTATGCACTGCAATTAATGAGATCCAGTACAAGGGCCTACATTAAGATAACACTCAGTTTTCACTGCTAATTGAACTGTGTGTTTGTTATTGTGATTGCAGTCAACTGTAGTGCAGAAGTGCACCGTGTCATACTGAGACATACTAATTTCCGTGTCACGATTTTGTTTATTCACGAAATGTCAGCCAATCCCGGCACTTTTTTGCACCCTTGCAATTTGATTCAAACATCGCACTTTATAGTAAATTTGACAGCAACGTGTGGTGGAACACAAGCAAAGTCATCGCTTGCCCGGCACTTTCCAACCGTAAAACATGCCCGGAGGGTGTCGACGAACACGTGACTGTGCACGCACTCATGCTCATGCACGGGAGTTAGCGAATGTTTTATTGTAAAAAGTATTACTGTTAACGTACATTGTTAATATGTCTTAACCCAAATACATTTGTCATATTAACTGCCTTTAAAATAAAGTAATCCTTCCTTTATTATGGTTAATTGCTTCCAGACCCGAATTTCCATGAAACAGGCTTTCTTATTTATAAACGGAATATTTTGATAGTTAGAACATAGGAAATCTTTTTACGGCCTTTTAAATACAGTTTTTAACATTATTAGAGCCGTCCAGACATTAAATAACACCCCATAGTCACCTTTACACTTAAATAAGACTCATGTATGTTACTATAAATGTGTTCCCTAGGAGACCTGAAAGAGAGGTGGACAGGAAGTGACGTCAGGGATTCAGAGATGAGTTTCAGCTTTGCTTGGGTAACAATGGCAAAATATGCATTTTTTTTTTTTTTACTAATAATAGGCCATATTCAACCACAAACAGCATGATTTATTAATAAAGTATTTTTAATAAAAAATATTTTGAAAAACTGTGACAATTGAGGGCCGCACGGTGGTCTAGTGGTTAGCACGTTGGCCAATACAGGAACAGCCTGGTGATCGGAAAGACCTGTGTTCGATTCTCCCCTGGGAATTTCTGTGTGGAGTTTGCATGTTCTCCCGTGTGTTTTTCCCCGGGCACTCCGGCTTCCTCCCACATTCCCAAAAAAAAACATGCAGGTGAGGTTAATTGGCGACTCTAAATTGTCCAAAGGTATGAATGTGACTGTGAATGGTTGTTTGTCTATATGTGCCCTGCGATTGGCTGGCGACCAGTCCAGGGTGTACCCCGCCTGTCGCCCAAAGTCAGCTGGGATAGGCTCCAGCATGCCCCCGCGACCCTAATGAGGATGAAGCGGTATAGAAAATGGATGGATGGATGGATGTGACAATTGAGTGAGACCACGGAATTTGAAGCGTGAAGTGGCCAGGGACGACTGTACAGCAAAACATTGCTAACAAATTGGTCAAATCCCACGCTGATGCATTTTCATTTAAAGAAAAAAAGCCGCAATCACAATCACAAAAAAGCCTGTGAAATCCTGGAGGGATTGTAAATGAATCATCTCCTTGAGAACACCAGAATTACCTCCGTGTGGGATGCAGGGCAATTTTAAAGGAATGACAAAATCCCCAGGGATCAATCAATAAGGTATTCTAATGGTTCTGATTGGTTGTCCAGGTATACCTAATGTTGCAGCCAACTAGTCTATGTCTGCAGAAAAAGCGGAGAGTGAGGAAGGGACCACAGGAAACCCACTTAGTGGGAAGAAAAGTGCAATAATCTCAAGGCAGCTATGTTTGTCTGTTTCCTTGGTATTTTCTCTCCTCCCTGTATCCATCTGCCTTATGTTCTCCAATGCACGCACACATGCACCTACAAAAGGCATCTAACCGCTGTCAATAAGCTATCACCCTCCCCCCATTGTCTCATTTTTCCTCAGTTTCCCCAATTCTCATTACATCTCCACATCTCTTCATCCTTATATGCTCACTTTCGCTGGCGCTCCCCCCCACCTGCATGAATGGTTGTTAGAGGAGATGTTTGGACTTGACGCTGGATTTGTTCAGCATGTCAGTCCACAAGTCCTGGGGGTCCTGTGGGGTCGGACTCTGCTGGCTATGGAGTGTGTAGCTCTCCTGCCAACAAGCTCATTCCAAACCTGGAGCTCCACTTTGATGGGTTGTGAGAGTGGGGGTTCACTACTTTTTCTTTCTTTTTCCATCCATTCATCCCTCTCACTGTTTGGTCCCTTGTCTCTTGTTCCCCCCTCTGTCCAGCCGCTCCCTCCTCTCTGCACGTGTCAGTGCATACACAATGCACACTGGCTCGGGATTGTACAGCAGCCCTGGGCTAAGGCCTAAATATACAGAACAACATGCTTACTGTATGTGCGGCTCCACACAGAGACTCCCAGAGCTGCTCCCTCATATTGCATAAGGTCTCTTTATGCACTTTTACCAACACTTTGTTACTACATTGTTACTAAACCGCATGTAAAACACCCATAAATTTATTGTTAAAAACAATAAAACAGACATGTGAATTATACAGTCTGATATCCTCTGTCAGAAAGGACTTACAGCCTTTAGACACCCAGGCTGCAGAAGTCTGTTGCTGTGTCTGCTCTTCAGACTGTCCAGGGTGCTGTAGAGGGGGTGAGAGATATTGTTCACGATAGCTCTGATCTTACACAGCGTTCTGTCTCCAATCACATCCTCCAGTGTAGCCAGTCTGGTGCCCACTACTGACTATGGGTTTCTTCAGCTTGTTTTTATCCTTTAACTTAACTGCCAGCTCAACAACACACGATAGCAAAGAAGATGATGCTGGCCACAACTGACTGGTAGAAGATGTACAGCAGTTTGTTGCAGGCATTGAAGGACCTCGACTTTCTGAGGAAATACAGCCGGCTGTGTTACAGCCCTTTTTCAGAGTGCCTTGGTGTTTTCGGACCACTCAAGCTTGCAGTCCAAGTTGACACCAAGCTATTTATAAGATGTTACCCGGTCCACATCTCTACCAGCAATGAAGATTGGCAGGGCCGTGGCCTTCATCCGGCTGAAATTGACCACCACCTCCTATGTCTTTTCTACATTCAGCTGCAAATAATTCTCCCCACACCACATCACAAAGTCATCCACCAGTGCGCTGTACTCCTCTTCTTGCCCCTCCCCATCAACACACCCCAGTACAGCCATGTCATGAGAATATTGTTGAAGATGACATGACTTGGAAGAGTACTTTAAAATCCGAAGTGTAGGTGGGGAACACGAATGGGGCTCCGATGTTGCTGATCAGACAGTCAGACACATACAGTAGCTCTGCTGCCTCACTTTCCTGCTTGTCGGGTAGTTTATGATCCAGGTATGAGGGGGACATCCAGTTCCATGCTCTCCAACTTCTCCCTCAGCAGCCTGGGCTGCATGGTGTTGAAGACAGATGAAAAATCAGCTGATATATAACAGCATTGCCCACCGCTACATGAGGCTGGTATGCAAATTGCAGGGGGTCCTGCACTGCACACACCTGTGTTCCCAGGTGCACCAGCACCTACCTCTCCATGACCTTCATTATGTGGGACCTGTAGTCATTCAGTGCCACTATGTCCTATCTTAAGCAATAGGACGAGGCATGATGTTTTCCATGTTTGCCGTCTGGTCCTGGGGCCTGTCTCTCTAACTCTCTCCTCACTTGGTCAGCAGTGATGTTGAGAATGGGTGTGCTTTCAGAGGGTGTGGCAGAATCACAAGGTGCGTGGGGAGGTGAAGATGTCGTGCTAAGCACCTGCCGACCTGCTGGTGTGAGATGAGATGGGCGGTGGAGCCATTGTGGAACTGTTAGTGAGGACTGAGTCAAACCTTTTAAAAAAATGATTTAGTTTTTTTCACCAATGGCCTTTTTATGATTGAAACCAGTGATCTCTCTCATCCCACTCCAGACAGCACGCGTCCATTTTCTATATTTGGATAGAGCATATCTACTGTATATTTGTATTTTCTTGAATTCATATCATAAACTGACGAAAAGGGGGGAGTTTTGGACAGAGAGACATGGTTAAAGTCACCAGCGATCAAGATGAAGATTACAAATCTATGCCCACTATTGTATTTGAACTTTTGCCTCTCTTCATCTTCCACCATTTGGATACTCTTTAACAATGTCTTCTCATAAAAAAACGTAGTAGGAAATCAGATGATAAGCACGATATTACATTCAAACCAGACGACTAAGCAAATGAAAATGCCATATATGGTCACAAAGCAATGCTATATTTTGTTACAAATGAGATATACAAAAGAACACTTTACCTTTTACACTATGAGAACTTTGGCCAAATAAAGGGCTACTTGTGTTTTACTTTTATGACAGCTAACATTTACTTGTACTAAAAGAACTTTGCACTGTATTTTGCCATTTTATTTTTTTATTTTACCTTTTAAAGTAATGACGTTTTGTGTATTGTGTTTTAAACAGTGCTGTCAAATGATTACATTTTTTAATCTGATTAATCATGGGATTCAAATGAATTAATCATGATTAATCAAAAATTGAAATGATGTCTGAAATATGCAAATTTTTACTGTATTTTTATATTTGCATGTATTAACAGCTCCAAATAAACTGAAAATGTCAATCACGGTAGAAGATACCACACGTCTTAAAAAATCTATTTATCACTTTTAACACTAGTTTCTTTAATAGTAGCAGAACACTTCAATCACACTTTAACCGCGTTATCATGAGCAATGAGGGGTTGCGTTCAAACACATCACGTCATTTAAGTTGAATTCACATTTTGAGTGTATTTTCTGGGATTTCCGAGCATACTTAAGTGCAGCAAATTGTACTTCCGCATTGAGAGTTACAAAGTGAGTGATAAGAATGTCCACTTATTGTTTTTCTTTGTCTTTCTGTCTATTCAGATGAATAGTAAAGACGTTCTTGTGATGTTCGGATTGTCCCTGAATGGATCTCGTTGTTCCGACGTATTTACTGTATATTTCATACTTCAGCAACTATTTTATTTACAGTATATAACAGCACATGCAGGAATTCACGTTTCCCTCAATTAACCGCAGCTCCCCACTGCCAGCAGCACTCGTGCAGCCCAAGATATGACACGACCGCCGGTTGTCTGTAGGCAAGGCACGCTTGGTATTTACTTGTGTTGCCAACTTAAACAACAATGGCTGTGTATTGAGTCATTTACAGTGGACAGTAAATGTATCCTGCTGTACAAGCAGTACACTGACTACTCTATAGTATATTCCCTTATAATAAAATGGCTGTTGACATGTGAGGGGGTAAATACAGTGCATTACTTTCCCACAAACACTACATCTACATTTAGAACTTATAGTTTAGTAGCCACTAATTCAGTCGATCAATGTAATATTCATCACCGTGATGCATTTGTATCAACAATGTTTCATTTGTTTGCGTGTCACCTCAGACCCGGACTCTTGGATGTGTACAAATAATTAATATCATTTTCACTTAGCTGTGATGTAACTGTTAACAGCAGTAAATCAAAAACACCATCAGTGCAGTGGCATCGGATTTGCGTGCACAGCAAAAAGTCCGTTTTAGAGTAATTGATATAGCACTACATTAAACAGTATTTCAAATGCTGGGTAATTTTCTAATTGGCTGAGGGGATGCAGGCCTGCGGCAGCAACTGTGAATGGAAGCACTCGCTCTTCGGAGAGAACGAACAGTCAAAAAAAAAAAATTTGATGAATTGTGAACCTCTTAGAAACTCAGCAGGAATTCAATGACAGAATAAATGTATACACTGCTTTGAGTCTCACTTGGCCTTCAGTCTTCTTATTATGCATGATGTCATGTGCGACCTTAGAATGCCACACACAACCTTATATAAGTGCATTGAAGGCATCACCTTTGCATTACTAATAATTCTAAATTACTTTTTACACTTGTAAGACAGTTATGAATGTTAAAATCTTACTTAAAACATGCCATTTTCTGTATAAAGGTTTCAGGATAGCAACAATTTCTTGAAGGTCAGCCTGCATCACAGAACGGACTATATTCCCCCTTAGAGGTTTCACCGTTATCTACAACTGAGGCTACATCTCTGCCACCAAAGGCATTATGGAAATATAATATAGTAAAATATTTGAAAAGCAGATTGAAAGCGAAAGAAAAAGTGCATGCATTGTGTGTTTAGTTTTATTTAAAGCAGGTGTCCTGATGTGTCACCCTCTCTAAATTCAAATATTCCAACTTTGCCCAGTTTCTTAGAGTGCCTGCAAAAAACAACAAAAAAAAACAAAATCCACCCACACCATTTGAAATCACCACAGGCAGCAGGACTAATGCTTCTTTCACTATGTATACATCATAAACATGCAAACGTGCTGGGCCACGAAGCGCGAGAGTAATGCGAGGCAAGTCCAGTCAGTCTCCATCAGCACCTTTTGGAGAGCATCTTTCACTGAGGTTCCTGCAAATATGTATGTACTGTATGTGCAGTGTTACAGCACAGCTCCATTTATCAATAAAAGAACCCATGTGTCACTCCAGCCAGCACACAGCCTGCATTAGCATTCAAGATAACCAAACCTGTCATGTGAATTTTATACTCCGTCTCCTCTTTTCTTGCTCTCTTGCCTTTCATTTTTCCTCTCATTTGGAAATTTGGATTCGAGCTCCTGCCTTGGCCACGGAGGCTGTTCGTGAACCCTGGTCCAATGAAATATTAATTTTACCATTCTGATATATTAACCATAAATAATGCATATATTTGTGTTGTATTACACGCGTTGTCTATTGTGTTTTATTAATACACAGACTTCTTCCCTGCCTCTCAAACAGTGTTACATGCTGCCTACAGCCAGCAGCAACCCTGCTTCTCATCGTGCACTTGCAGCCCTTTTCTTTGTGAGCTTATTTTCATGTTTTGCTTTGGGTCTGAACAAAGTTTTCAGAAAGAATGAACAAAATGTACCTCCTGATTAAATTGTCGTTCTTCCTTTGAGAGTGACAAACCACATTAGGATGGAGGAAGGGTAAACAACAGCAGTAGTGGTGAGCAGCATATATTGCAGCATATAATCCCAATGCGCTCAACTCCATAGAGGGCTATGTAGCTCGTGTGTGTGCGTGAGTGCCCTCCACGGGGTGACTGTGCAATAAGGGCCAGACTGCAGCTGTGTGAGAGACTGTGATCACATTGCCAAATCCAATAAGAAGAGTAGAATGTCATTACAGATGTTCAGGATGGATATGATGATGGCTCCATCCATAACCACCCGACATACATGTGACAGGCAGCAGCAGTAGTCAAAGTTGTGCAGCCGTGGCGAAATCCATATTGCGTTTTTTCACAGTGTAAGAGTCCAACTCCTTCTTTGGCTGCATTGCGCCCCGCCTCCCCGTCTTCCTCCACTATTGATCAAACATGATGTGTCTCATGTTGCAGCAGCTCCAGAAGCAGTCTATTGAGTCAATCAAAGCAGAACATCATTGAAAGCAACAATGTGTATTTTTTTCCACATTCATATGCTTCAAAATGATTGTGATGTCATTGCCATGGCGACCCTACTTCAGTGCGCTCTCATATTTGTGAGTCTTTTGTCTGCAGCAGTGGTGTGCAGTCAGGGCCAGCAAGGCCTTCTCTGCTGGCGTAAACACCATCAGAAGCACTGACATACATTTACAACTTCAATTATAGTATTTGTTCCATGAACTTGTACTAATTTACTCAAACAGTCAATTATTTTCATTTTGTAGTTTGTAGTCTTTGTTGCATTGCTTCCAGTAGTGTATTTGGATGTTAGATTTTTTTGTCCAATCAGATTTCATCTTCTTTGTGTTGCCATGTTAATCTAATCTACCCAGGAATGCTGGCCTTCTTTTTTTAAAGCAATCAAACTTCAGATTCACCTCTCAGGGCCAGCTAGCCGGCCCACAGTGACATGGTTGGTTGATCAGAGCAAAACTGTTCAACAAGCCATGTTACGCCCACAATGGCTGACGGAGGAATTTACATCTCTGTTGAGTAGATGTATTTTACTTAAAATGTTTTATATTTGTGTCATGTTATTAGACAAATATGGATTCTCGTCTGCTCCAGGTGATGTTGTAGTGTAGATGTTTGGACTTGGATGAATCCTTAATCACCGAGCTGTCCTATTTACGCTTGTTACATTTGGCTGAGCACCTAAGGTGTACCGCCGAGCACAGGTGGAAAGTAGTCGCTAACTTGAAGTTACAAGAAGTAACTTATATTATTATCTATACAGTACTGGTACCATGGTGATATGGCAGGCACTTAAAGGGATAGTTTTGATTTTTTGACATGATGTTGTGTGTGCAGTGTACTACATCAACAATGACTTCAGTGAGTTCTGGTGGGATTTCCGTGACGAGGAACGTAGTTCCACTTAGTTGCTGGGTCATTTAAGTAAAGAGTTTGGCTTCTCAAAACAATATGCGTTCAAAAGAGTAGTACATTTGCATCACAAAAATGTCTCTTAGAAAAAAATCAGACCTCACATATCGCTCGGCGTTATAGCTGTCTCCCGCCATATCCCTGCGCACTGTCGCCTCTCCATTATTGTCTATGTGATGAAGATGCTTGCATCTTCTTCCGCGATGGAGCGCCGCGGCCATCTTGTTTATGTGTGTGTTCCACAGCAACCTGAATACTACATATGAGTTGTCTTTCAATATTTTTTTTACTAATAATAGGCCAGTAGTCAACCACGAATCAGCAATCATTTATTAAATAAGACATTTCTGAAAAACCGCGACAGAGGGAGTGATGTTTGAAGAGCGACGTGGCGAGGATCGACTGTATTGCTTTTCTATCAAAAGTGAAACTGCAAAAAAAAAATCCTTTTTTGTTCTGAGGAATTCAAAGGCTTCTAGAATACCAAGTTGGGCTGTGTCAGTGATTGAACCCACAATCCAGATTTCTCACTGTGAAGAGGCCCCCTTTTATTATATCATGGTATTTTTCTTTTATGTCATGAATGACCTCCAACCAGACACCATTTATCAGATTTTGATTAAAATGTTGCTGGGGAGTGACAAGGACAACTGAATCACGAGTGCAGCTTGGACAGATATTTTCGCAATGAAACAGGCTTGTTTTTGTACAAATGAAAATAAAAATCCACCATGAATGTGTCATTTACATTCGTCACATTTCTATCTTCACTGGGGAGGTGGAGGTGTGTGAATACAAACACAGTTGCATGAATACGGCACACTGGAGTTCACATTTTTCTAATTACATCCTGCTGCCACCTGTAACCATTTGGCCACTTTGCCCAAAAGTGGTTTGTTTGTTTTTAAAAGGGATTGCCAGGTTGGATTTCTTTGCGCTGTTCATCAAGATAATCTCCAAGATAATAAACCACTCGTGCACTTTTACCAAAGGAAAAATGATTTTCCTCTGTAGTTGTCCTCACAGTTATGACTTTTTTTTGCTTTTTTTAAGTACAAATCCAGAGGGATGAATACGTTGATCGAAGTCCTGCTGATACTCTAACTCTGACTAATTTTTCCGAGGACCGTGAGACGCCACAGTGAAACTGAAATATAACTTCTACACCGTGACTCAGATGGCATCTCAATTACTTGCAAATTTTCGTCCCTTAACCTTAGTGAAAAGCAGGCATCTACTGCATAGCTCAGATTTTAGTGTATATTGAAATTGGTCTAAAACATACAGTATCTTGTTAGTCAAACATAAATATTTTTGACCTTATTTTCAGATATGTCCTTCTTTCCCAGGACACGTCCTGTTTTTATGTCCTGCCCTGGCCGTCTTGTTTTTTGTTTTTTTTTTCTTAGAAAGTGATGAAAATGTCCTGGTTTTCATTGTTTTCCATTAGGGAACTCTTCTGCTTTTTTAAAGATGGATTTGCTAAAATGTCTAATATTAGTTCATATTTTTTTAGTTATTCATTTGTCCAGTAAGACGTGAAAAGAGAGTTATTATTTTCTTACAGGCCGATTTTTCTAATATACAAGAGACATTATTCTATCATCATTTCATTACAGTTGTGTTTGCACCATTTAAACGTATCCATTAAATATGATTTAACACATAACAAAACACGTTGAACAACCTCTGACAAGCCTGAATGTGTGTCTTTGGTTATGGATAGTCATTTGTAATAAAGTAAACCCTCCTTTATCACGGTTAATTGGTTCAGCCTACCTGTAGGCTCTTCTGGCTCCCTCTGATGGACAGAGTCAGCATTGCAGCATTTTGGGAAAAAGTAAAAAAAAAAAGTTTTAATTTTAAACTTGTATTGGTACTTGTATTGTATATTTCTTAGGTACCTTTTCAGTGTTAAGCTGCTGTGTGATGAGTGCCACAATATGCCATTTTATGGACTTGTACGGCTTATACATGTACAAATCTGTTTTTCGCTCTAAATTTAGTGGGTGCAGCTTAACACCCATGTGTCTTTTACATTGAAATTTACGGTAAATAAGACTCGTGTGTGTTACTATAAATGTGTTAGGGTAGTTGAGTGGCAGGCGGACAGGAAGTGATGTTGGGGGTTCAGTGTTGAGTTGCAGCTTGGCGTAGGTTGTGGTTACACAAAACAGTGTTTTTATTAGGGATTTTTATTGGGGAATATTGTGCCTCTTGTGAAAACCTGTAATAAAAGCCCGCTGTTCCGGTGATCGAGTCTGGTGCTTGTGTGTTTCACCTAACATTACAGTAACATTACTGACACCTAGACACCTAACACTTTTTGATCCATACAGAGGAGGCATACTTTAAATGGATTGAAATTTTAAGGCATGTTTGGGTAAACTTCGAGTATCATTTGACTATCTCATTGCTGCGTGTTTTCAGTCATTAAATATGGTCACCCATTCCAGACAAATTTTCCAGTGTATATTTCTTTGTCCTGTTGTTATGAACCACTATAAAATGTAAACTGTTATCACACAGCAACAATGTGGACCAAAAAGGTCAATCTGAACGTCAATCTTTTGAAATAGGAAATGAAATGTTGGCAAAAATATCCAAACTTTGTTGACTGGAATTGTCAGTGATAGTCAATCTTATTAGTGTACATTATATTGTATGTACCGCAAACAGTGCAGTGAATAGTGAGCCACATTTTATTTTTACAATGGCATGCGGTCGTTGCATGGCGTTAGACACTGTTATTGCTGTTGGTGAAATGATTCTGTGCAAGCCTGAAGAGATCCATCATTCTAGGCTCATGTCACAGTGGTAGAGAGAGCCATTAAGGCATGTCATACATATTTATTATGAATCAACATATCCAGGCGGTGTATCAAACTGAGTTGATTTGATTCTGTCAGCTTTGAAAAGAATAGATTTTAAGCACATCCGTGTCCATCGCTAAATATTTCACCAAGGATGTTTTCCAGCTGTTAGCGCGCTGCAGCGTAACAGCGTAAAAACTTTCCAAATTAAGATCTCATTTCAAGCGTTTACATCATTTCCTGTGCTAATCTCAAAACAAAGGCTCTGATGCACAAGGTGAACTTCGCGTTAGCAGATCCATCAAATATTCCTCAGACAAAACTAGTTGGCACTTTATCCGGCTCAGGGTAGAAGGTCCAATTGCATCAGCGTGCAACCCGGTGTGTCTGAGATGAGGAGAACCCCACCAAAAAAAAAAAAAAAAAAGAAACAGAATGCAATGATGGGATAGCGATGGGAAGCGTGTGTGATTGCAGTATTTCTAGCCCCAGTAAACCATCTCTCACCACCATGTGCAGCATGTTGATAAGAGACATCATCCCACTGACTCATTAATCAATTGTGAAGCTACAGCTACCTGACGCTTATTTTATTCCCGTGCCCCCAAATCACCGCCCTCCCCCTTTCCACTGCTGCCTGCCTCCCCTCCCCATCTGTCTCTAAACAGGAGAAACAAGCTGGACTCCACGAGGATTCCTTTTGCTCAATATAAAAATAATAAAACATGAATTTGCTTTCCTTGCATATTTGCTATTTCAAGTCCCCCCCCCCTTCCCTTTTTTCAATCATGCACAGCTAGCTGTGTATCCACAAGAGTGTATGCAGGAACACTTGTGGTGTTTGAACACAGGAAGCAATGCAGGGCCACAAAAGGAGCGCCCACAACGTCATGTGCTTTAAAGTTTGTGCACAGGAGCACTTTCTGCTACACAAACACAAACACATGTCCTACGCATTTCTATCTGGGGAACTTAAATCGGGCAGACACGCAACCATATCAATTTGGCTGTACATCTAACAACCATACCCAGCTGCCACAGTGCACTTCTCCCCCACCCGCCATCCGTAAAGGCACTTTATTTCTCTTTTCAAGCTGTCTAGCCGCTGCACTCTATCTGTCTTAAAATGCTTTTAAAATGTGTCGCTTGTTGTGTAGCTGATCCTGCATATGAATTCTCATGAGCCCAGTTAAGAACCTGCCAATGTGCATTTTTTTAACCTCCAACTTAGACCCACTCTTCCCAAGAGGAGGACCATGACAACAGGGGATCATTTATTAATTTTTTTAGATTTTCTGCGGGTCAGCACCCCTTCATTGAGATGCCATTTTTAATTGCCTGTTTAGGGGAGTCAAACACAGGGCATCATGATGTGTTTTTTTCCCTAAAAGTAACAAAATTATGATTTATTCATACTGGACTGTTTTCCATTCGGGCAGAATTCTCTGTTGTAAATTATGTTAATGAAATTCATTAATAAGCTCGACGATTTAAGTGATAAAACTTGATACCGTAAGCCAAAAATACAAGTTCCCTACAAATTACAGTGCACTTAATTTTCACGCAACCTTCTCTTTCTGAATAGTAGGGGTGTCACGAGGCGCTCACTTTAAGCGACAGGACGATACGTGAGATTGGGTCTGTGAGACTGAGACGAGACGACATTTCGACATTACTTTTAAGAAAAGTTCAATGAAAAAAAAAAGACAATTAGGGATGTCCCGATATTGGCATAAAAATGTGACATCGATACATATCGGTATCGTGTTTTTTCCCGCTTATGAAAAACGATTTTAAAAAATCGGTATAGATGAACATTTTAATGTTCACATGGCCAGTTGACACCACAGTTTGTTCACATACAGTGCAAGCCCACCTCCTTTGCGCTTTCCGCAAGCTCTTGCCTTCCCGTCCGCTCTGACTGCCCTGAAGTCAGTTAGCTCCCCACATTAGCATCTGGGACGCTAGTTAGCTGTTAGCCATTCAGTGAAGCACAAATAAGCTGGACTTCCTGAAGGTCTTAACATTCTTGCTAGCTCATCGATCTTGCTTGGTAGGGAATTCACGTTTCCCATGATGATAAAAGGTACCAAAGGCTTGTATCTCCACTTCCTTGCTAGCTGCTTGACTTTCATCTTAGCCCTGACTCTGCCTCCTTCATATCAATGGGTAGACAGGGAATCACCCCGATGTGGGACGTTGCCCTCATGGCACGTAAAAATGTGCTTCAATAAACAAACAGAGCTGCTTGAAAGATAGCCACTTGGACGGACGGACGGACGGACGGACGGACGGACGGACGGACGGACGGACAGACGGACAGACAGACAGACAGACAGACAGACAGACAGACAGACAGACAGACAGACAGACAGACAGACAGACAGACAGACAGACAGACAGAAAATGCTGGCTTTTCCTCTATGGAAGAACAGTAGTGACAAGCACCTTCCAGCTCGCCCTTGCCTGACCCCTTCAGGATGCAGCGGCACTGCAAGTGCCTCCCCTATGACATTTTTATGTATTTTATTGTCCGATTAGCAAGAGTGATGATGTCACACTTACATTCAAGACATTACACAGGCTGTAGAAAGTCACGGTGTATAACAAATGTTTCTGCAGCATTATATTATTGGCGACATGCTGACAAACACAAACATGTCAGGTGCCATGATCCAACTCACTGTGCAGTGTGACGGTAGGTGGGCACGCTCGCGGCAGCCTCAGGATCAGGAAACGAGCAAATTCATTCAATTGAGATTTTTTTACCTAAGAAAATATTCAAGACAATCGGACCAATACAGAAAATGCAATTGAAAAATATTATTATTTGTTTTGTTATAATGATTTTTCTGTTTTTCATCATGACTGGTGAGACAGTAACTGGAATTGTAAACCAAGAAACAATTAATAATAATAATTCATTGTATAAAAACTTAATTACGAAAAAAGGTGTGTGCACATAAAATAATGATCAACTTAAAGTGCCCTCTCTTGTGATTAAAATAAAGACTTAGCATCAAGTCAGGATCAAATACTTATTTTCCCCATAAGCTTGTTGCTGTTTGGACCACAAAGTTGTCACTCGTGCGCTGATATCATTGTTGGCTGAAAAACCGATATGTCATTATCGCCTGATCATATCAGTTGGCCAATAAAATAGGATATTTCTGAACATTAATAACAATAATAAAATAATTTGAACAACTTTTTTCAAATGTATATGTATTATAAATCCTGCTAAATTCTCCTGAAAACACTCGTCATTATTATCTTAAATCACAAATACTGCTTCTCCTCAGGAGGTTCTATTCGACAGTTAGCCTGCTCACAGGATTATTAAAGAATGACGCTGCTGAATGTTGAACAACATCCAATCCAGCCTGTTTAATATTCTATTTTGCTTATTTTGTTCTCAAATAGACGTCTAACGAGTGCAGTTTAGACTGCCACGGGGCCCAAAGCAGCAAACTCACTAGATTAGAAATCTTTCAATTTCCCGCTGGAACTGACCGAGTGTGTGTATGGTACAAGCGACAGCAGGCGTTCATAATGGTATTCTGGTCACACTTATTTTTACATCTATTTCTACCACAGAGAAGTCTTAAGTCAGCCTGAGACCATCTGATGTTTAGTTTAGAAGAAAGAAGATGCATTGCTTTAAAATGGACGTCTTAGCTGCTGGTGTTCAGTTTGATGGAATCAACCAAAAGGGGACATCTTTCCACGTGTTTCTGTGCACTTAGAGACATTTAGCTTCAGGACAATTTATGAGGCAGTTTACATTTGTCAGACTGTTTGGTTTCACAGGAAATGTACTCACCGTGCGCCAACGGAATCCGTATTTGCTAATATTTACGTATTAGCTTCAGCTCCTTTTTGCACAGAGGGACAGAGAGGTGACTTGTGTGATGCTTTGTGTGATTCCTTCCTAACAACTCTTCACAATGCGCTGAAACTAATACATTCTTCATGAGCGCTCCTCTTTTTGTTATTGTGTCCAAATTTCAGTGTGTGCCTGCCCCAAATTCACTCCTCTGTATTGTGTGCACAATGAGAATCAGTATCTCTAAAGGCTGTGTGATGCACTGGAGGAAAAGCAATTATTTTGTAAACTGCAAATCAAAAACAAGAAAATAAATCATCATCAGAAGCAGTTTAAAGCGCAGAATTTATGTATCCATGAGCTGAAAAAACGTTTGAGCTTTTTCATCAAAAAAAAGCAGCTCGTCTTGAAGTCCTCTGCATCTGATACTTGTGTACCAGTTTCCATCTGCATGAGATGCAGTCGGCTTTTAATTAACTCCAATTTAACACTGATGTGACATGCTTGGAGCCACAGGGCCAGTGTCACATGCACAACATTTAAAAAAAAATGTGCAGCTGAGCTCTAATTTACAAAATATGACTATTTAACAGTGTATAATGCGAGAGCCTGATGTTTATTTGGCCCGTGTTACTTCCCTCCTTAGCCACCGTGCAACATTCTCACCATGCTCAAAAGCCAAACGCTTCCTAAGCGGACATAAAAAAGATTTAGTTGAAAGAGCCCTACAAAGAATGTGCATTACCAGGACATGCAAGCACAGTGAGAACGTGTTCATTTTTGACGAGCTAGCGGCATCATTAGTTGGTACTGCGGGCTGAGAACAGCATCAGTGGCCAGAAGTAGACATGAATGAAAAGGTGCCATTATGTCTCTTTAAAGAGCTGTTGTTTCTACCTACTGTGTGTTTTGTCCCTCGTATTCCAATGGCCACATAAAGCACTTAACTAGAACTTCTGCAAGCGTGTGACTTTTAAATGTGCCTCGTCGCCCTGCGAGGGGAGTCGCGACGCAGCTTCCAGGTGTCGGGGGTGTTGGTGTGTGTGTGTGCATGCTTGTATTTATTTATTTTGTAGTTATTTATTTTTTAATGGGGGGGATACACGGGGGTTGGCTCCGTGGGGGCGGGTGCTGGGTGTTTGATACCTCCTGTCCCTGGGCGAGGCTGTCTCGTGTCGGGGACCGGCCATGGGGTGGCCCGGGGGGCCGGGCCCTGCTCCTTGGGGGTGGGGGGTGGCATGGGGGGCTGGTGCTCCCGGTCGTGGGAGGGCGTCTTTCCTGGTGGTGTGGGTGGCTCTGGGCCCACAGTGTGTGGCGCCCGGTGCTCGTCTGCCCTTGTGGGGTGTGGTCTCTTGCCAGTCTCGGGGCCTGCTGGCACCCTGTTTCTGGTTGGGGCTGCCTCTCCATGGCTCCTTGCTGGTTTCCCCGGGGGGGGCTGGGTCTTGGGGGCCGGACATGCACACATACACACCTACAGAGATACCTGTACACGCATACATATACACACTCACAGTACATTCGTACTTCCCCACACAACTTAGTGATTCATCCACAGTGTTATCATGTTGTTGGCTTTGTTAAAGTGTTGGTGATGTCGGCAATACAATTACTAACACTTTTTGTCAATCTGTTCACTGTTATAGCTAAAATATGTAGCTTTCATTACCACTGTTACCACTAATAAGCATGACTGTTTCGATACAGTATTCTCACTGTGGCTGTTGATATTATTTTGTTGCTTCCATTATAGTTTTTATGACCGTTAGGGTCATTTGCTGATGTATTCCTGTTGCTTGGTTCTGTTGATTTGTTCTTGCGATTGTTGTTGTTGCTGGTGTTGTTGGCTCTCTCTGTGTTGCCCCCGTCTTGTCCCCGCACTCCCCCCTCTGTCTTCTTTTCAGTTCTTCTCTATCCCCTCCTGCTCCGGTCCGGCCGCTACAAATTTGCATGACAATAAGCATCAAATAAAGTCAAATAAAATCTATGGAACAGGTGAAGCGTACCTTACACGTTTCCCTGGCAGAGAAAGTTCAGCATTGTAAGAGGATCTAGATCAACAATACCATCTGCCCCGATGGCTGGACAGGACAAACAAATAGATCACTTCACCACTTATGAAACACATTTTAAATTATCAAATGTATAGGTGCTCACCACGAATGAGTGATAAGGAATGATTGTTGTGGGGCCGCCTACATCTCCGTCTGAAGCGACCTTGTGATTGTAGGCTGTTGGGTCGTCCCAAAAAAGTGTGTCGACATAATCCACACTGCTTGCCTGTTGTAATTCTAGTAAGGACTAACGATCACATACGATCCTGTCGCCATACAAACAGGGTGCCACCATCTTGCACTGACGTCACGTCGTTACGTTGTATGTTTTAATAAAAAAAAACATTTTATGCTTTAATATAACGTAGATATAAATTATACTTGGGGTGAAATGTGTTTTATGCAGAAAAAAAATCACGAATTTGCTGGGTGGCAAATGCTGAATCCCGAATATGCGGGGCTTTACTGTATTATAAATCCTACTAAATTCTCCTGAAAACGCTTGCAAAATCATAAATACTGCCTCTGTGAAGGAGGTTCTTTTTGAGGTTGTTTTTTCGTATTACCGTTTCTTCTCCCCCTTAAAACGTAGGGCTAAGGGGAAGAAGCCACTAAGAAATGGGACACCACTTGATTCTCATTACAACATAACCCTTCACCGCTTGCTGGCTGTCACATAGGCAGATGAGACAATTACATTTGTTTCCTGCCATAAAGTAAGGTGCATACATTTCTACATTATTTCAGTATTACAGGATTTACTTTAATCTATGCTGTCAGACTCACAGGTTGTCGGCCATTTTGGTTTGCAGGTGGGGATTTGGGCCCTTTGCCGTAACAGTCGTCCTCAGTTTCTGACACCACCGCGACAAGTGAATTTCCACAAAGGAGTATTCAATATTAATGAATGGAATATTTTCGTAGAGCATAGAACACCTGTTTATGACTTTCTAAATGTTTTTTTTTTTTTTACATTATTGCAACCCTGTAGACATGAAATAACACACCAAGAGTCACCTTCACACTGCTATTATTCTTCGTTTACACCACATTGCTCATGCGCAGGCTGCAGGGACACAAGAGACGGCCACATCGTTAAGCATAGCATGCTACCAAGCTAACAAGTTGGCCTCAAATTTGTTTATTCTATTCTGACTTTTTTCTAAACATGTTCCCATAGCAAATAATAGAAATAAAATAATACGTGCCATGATATAGGCAATTCTTTTAGGTAACATAATCACATTCTGAATGGTCACACAAGTGTAAAAAGAAGCTAATCTCTGTTTAATAAAACATAACTTTACTGACACATAGTATCACACAGTAAGACGTGAAAACAAAAATAAAATGTATACTCACACTTAATTTTGTTGTGTGATAGACATGGAGGCTGCATGCTTTTCGGAGGTGCAGCACACTTTTTTCGTTTTTATTTTGGACTTATTGACACTTAGACCATAGTTTCACTGAGCAACTTTATAAGCAGATTTTCGAGTTGTTTATTGTGTGTATGTTTGCGACAAACATTGCAATTGAGACAAAATATACTACTTATATTTTCATCCATTCATTTTCAATGCCACTCATTAGGGCCGTGGGTGAGCTGGAGCCTGTCGTATATTATCTCACAAAAGTCTTGTTAGAATGCTGTTTTGTTCAATATTAATGAGCTTCAGTTTTGCTTGTCTTGTTTTTCCCACTTCACTAAAAAAACAGGCAAGCAGTTTCCATTCTTTATACTACACTTGGAAAGTTTAGCACACAGATAAAACAATCCAGCAAACTTTTCGAAAAATAAAAATAAATAAAAGTAATAATAACATGGCTTTTTTTTTTTGCAAGACGCCATACTGGACCACTAAAAATATTTTTTACACCTTTTTTTTTTTTTTTTTTAAAGAAGACTTGTGTCTTGGTCACAAATGTGTCACAAACTGCTCTCATGGTAGTTTATGATTCAGAATTGTCTCAGGAATGTAAACAAGGACATGACACACACACACACTGTGCTGATTATCAACACAAAAGCACTCACACACTCAGTTACTTTCTTTCTAAGCAGACAGAGTTCATTTAATCTTATTCCTGTATACATTCTTTGCCATCATTCCTTATATAGACACATAAACGCAGATAATGAAGGCCTTCCATCGGTAACAAATCCAAGTCATCATCGATACAGAGTCATCATAGTTTGACGGTACTGCAGGTATCATTTGACTGAAAGAAAGAAAGTCAAGTGTTGTTTTTCTTCTTTTTTTTTTCGTTAAATACATATAGAGACAGATATATTCACATGTGCAAGTGGATGTATGGCGCACAGCCACAGGGCGTCAACAGCAACATCTGGAATGACCATTAAGAACCATTAACAATGCCGCCACATGTACATTTTGCCACCCCAAAAAATGACAGAGCCGCACGGTAGATTGATTATGGTCACAGATACTATACCAACACTTAGAACACGGAGTAGGTTTTACAGATTTAGAGTTTACAATAGAGATAAAGAGACGCACTGTAATCATCTCCCTGGGCCCCCCGCAAGTCAAGAAGCCATTCAAAGACAAAAATAAAGAGCAGAAATGTGTTTCTTCCTAAACTTTCTTGTCTTTCTTGTCATTCCTCCCTTTTGAAGACTTTGTCAGAGGGGTGTGGCCCTCATGGCAGCGAGGGTCCTTTAGCAAATGTGTTCCATCCAAGCCTTCCGTCGTAGGATGACATCAAATGAATGACAAACTCAAACGCTAGTTTTTTTCTTTCTTCTGTAAATGCCTGCTTTTACATCAAATGTCCAGAGATTCTGCCTTCTTAATATCAGTCGGAGAAATAACACCTTCTGCTTTTGGGATGAGCTTGTGGGAGGGTGACTTCTTTCCCCCTCTGGCACTTCTATAAGGCATGTTGAGCCAGGAGCAGAGCCAAAACCAGACCGGGAAGCAGAGCCCAGACGTTGGCACGCACACAGGCGCAGTGATCCTCTGGCAGGCCCTGAGTTTTGCCAGGGCCACCATCTCTGGGTTCGGGATACTGAGCACACAGAGGAGAGACGCACACAGGGACACAGATGTGTAAAAGGTTAGACGTGACTCACACACTTCATCTCATGTTGTGGCATTTGATTTGGGCCGAAGGTGACACCGGGCTGCTGTCCGAGCTCAAGGGGAGAAAATCATGAGTCACAAAGCCGGTGTATGAAAAATAAAATCCTTCAATCCACGGGACTTTAGCACGAACGTGAAATCTTTGCTCGAGAAAATGTGTTGATGTGTGCATATTTGTAGCCAGTGTTGCTTTGTGTGTCGCTGTTTCATAATAGAGCTTATTTACAAGAAAAACACACAGGCAGCGCCAAGGGGATTTGTTTCAATATTTCATTAGGCATAAATTACCGCAGCAAGAGGTCAAACGGCACAAAACGGCACGAAAAACAATGTTCACAGAACTTTTTGCACAGTGTGCAAACAACGAGCACCACACTGGTCACATTACAGCAAAGAGCGATGCCACCTCATCAGATATTAAAATGTGCGGCCTCAAGAGTAACATAACACTCTTATTGCTACACACACCACAATTGTGAGAACGTTTTCTATTTTTTTTATTTTTATTTTTTTACTTCTTGCCACCACAAAGTGTAACCGTTTGCCTCCAAGTTAAAATAGTCACGCTCAATTTGCAGGAAGCATCATTTTCAGTCCGGCGTGGCAATACAGAAACACATCATAAGGAACATGAAACATTTTCTACTTCTCCTCCTCCACCACCACCACCAACCCCTCAACTCATCTCCTCCAATGTAACCTTTGCACAAATTGCACTCCATGCCATTTCCCTGTACAAAGAGGGGAAAAAAAGACGTTATCTACGTGCAACTCATCGTGCATGGAATGAGCTATAAGAAGAATATGAATAATGATGTGAGAAAATTGTGTTGAATTATTAGAACAGGTGAAGGCCATTTATCTTTCCCGAAAAGGAGAGGAAAAAAAAATCCTCTCCCTGCACAAATAAATTGTGAAAGAAAGGTTGCCAAAAATGAAGAGAGGGGGGAAAAAAAGCCATTGGTAGCTTGACAATGCACCAGACACATCTGCAACTAAAAGCCAATTAATTAGCAGAGGCAGTGATGTGTGGCAGCAGCCTGTTGACATGAGTCCAGATCTGTGGCTGCAGCCAATCGCCACACATACACTCGGGCCTTTGAGAAGGCATAAACACCCCCACACATTTAGACAGCGTGACGGAGCAGACAATGTCAAAACACACACATTTACGGGAGCTTTCACACCTACATGCAAAGTAAGAGAGAGAGCGAGAGGGCTTGGCAACCGTAGCCTGGACGTAAACTGTTGACAAAAGTGCATCCCTCTTGTCATTGAGCAAATATCTACACGTAGTCGGTTTTCCCTTATTGATCACAGTGCCTACGCTGCACACGAGGTTGTGTTGGCAAAGGCTGTTTATTGAGCAGCCAGGAGTTGTGTAGTTTCGGTCCACAATCAATTAAATTCAATTGAGCTGAAAATCAACACATCACAGAGCTACATGGGAACAGTGGCAACAGCAGCTTCTCAGAGGAAGCGGCAGAAGGCTTTTCACATGTACCTGCGTTTATGGCTGGAACTTGACATGGAACGTGGAACCTCCTAATTCAGAACTGTACAAACTTTATCCTTTGAGGACCGCATGAAAAAAAAGGCTGTAGGCTGTATCCAATCCAATATACTGCACTGACCCAAATATAAGATGACCCAAGACGGCCCCCTCTTTTTCAAGACACTGTTTTCATATCAGTGAAACTTGTAGATTACAATAATAAGACGTTCTATTACATTATTATTTTATTTCTTAATTGTTTGATAACCCAGCTTCATTGATCATCATTATCTTACAGTCAGCATCAAAACTCCTCTTCTGTTGTTTGCTACATTTCCCAACCTTCCAGACACTTTTTTACAAGCAGGTCTCTGTATCAAGACTGCATCCCTCCAGGTCACTGTTGTGTGACAGGAAGCAAAGCTCTGCTTGACTTGGAGTGAAATCATTTGGCACAACCTTCTGGACTCCAAATACAGTGGTGTGAAAAAGTGTTTGCCCCCTTCCTGAGTTCTTATTTTTCGCATGTTTGTCACACTTAAATGTTTCAGATCATCAAACAAATTGAAATATTAGTCAATGGCAACACAACTGAATACAAAATGCAGTTTTTAAATGAAACCTTTTATTATTAAGAGAGAAAAAAATTCAAACATGCATGGCCATGTGTTGAAAAGTGATTGCCCCCTAAACCTAATAGCAGCAACAACTGCAATCAAGTGTTTGTGATAACTTGCAATGAGTCTCTTACACGCTTTGGAGGAATTTTGGCTCACTCATCTTTGCAGAATTGTTGTAATTCAGCCACATTGGAGGGTTTTGGAGCAAGACCCGCCTTTTTAAGGTCATGCAGCATCTCAATAGGATTCAGGTCAGGACTTTGACTAGGCCACTCCAAAGTCCTCATTTTGTTTTTCTTCAGCCATTCAGAGGTGGACTTGCTGGTGTGTTTTGGATCATTGTCCTGCTGCAGAACCCAAGTTGTCTTCAGCTTGAGGTCAAAAAAAGATGACCGGACATTCTCCTTCAGGATTTTTTAGTAGACAGCATAACTCTTGGTTCCATTTACACAGCAAGTCTTCCAGGTCCTGAAGCAGTAAAACAGCCCCAGACCATCACACTGCCACCACCATCTTTTACTGTTGGTATAATGTAAATGCAGCTTTACTTCTAAGCCAGATGTAATGGGACACACACCTTCCAAAAAGTTCAACCTTTGTCTTGTCGGACCACAGAGTATTTTCCCAAAGGTCTTGGGGATCATCAAGATGTTTTTTTGGCAAAATTGAGACGAGCCTTAATGTTCTTTTTCTTCAGCAATGGTTTTGGTCTTGGAACTCTGCCATGCAGGCCGTTTTTGCCCAGTGTCTTTCTTATGGTGGAGTCATGAACACTGACCTTCACTGAGGCAAGTGAGGCCTGCAGTTCTTTGGATGTTGTTGTGGGGTCTTCTGTGACCTCTTGGATGAGTCGTTGCTGCGCTTCTGGGGTCATTTTGGTTGGCTGGCCACTCCTGGGAAGGTTCACCACTGTTCCATGTGTTCGCCATTTGTGGATCATGGCTCTCACTGTGGTTAGCTGGAGTCCCAAAGCTTTAGAAATGGCTTGATAACCTTTTCCAGACTGATAGATGTCAATTAATGTTATGTTTTATGTTTCAACAGGGGTCAATCACTTTTTCCACACAGGACCATGTGGGTTTGGATTTGTTTTCTCCCTTAATAATAATAAAGTTTCATTTAAAAACTGCATTTTGTGTTCAGTTGTGTTGTCATTGTTGTGTTGTGTTGGCAAAATGGCCCCCTTCACTAGGCCATTCGTATCGTCCTGGACTGGGCACGATTCTCCCAACCTCTCCGGGCCCCCGCTGGCCTGCGCTCACAGTGTCTATTCATGCTACGGCCCATCGGGGGCGGACTTACCATTCGGCATACAAAGGCAATTCCTTAAAGTACATATTAATCTTTTAGTGTTAATTCAAATGCTTAAAACTACATCAAAATGCGTAATCTATCATGATCGTTTCCACCGATCCCCCCCCACTTCTCATGTAACGGACTATTCCATGTTACAGCGCATGTGCAGTTTGAGTTAGTCATGAAAGATTCTTTTCAAAGCATTTTTAAGAGGTTAACTTGTATTTATGCTAGTATGACAGTTAAGAATGTTACTTGTTACTTAAAAATTGTCCGTATCGTGAATGAAGGCTTACTGATGGCGACAGTTTAACGCTGGGATCAGTGTTCGTTTTGACAGCAGTTTTTAATGTAGTTTTAGTCACAGTTTTTTGACTGTATTTTAGATTTAGTCATACTTCAGTCATCTAAATTGTTTTATGTTTCAGTCTAATTTTGGTAACTTCAATTAAATTCAACGAAAATATAAAGTACAAAGGATCAGGCATCTTTAACGTCTCTCTTAAAAGCACCTTCATTCAGGCTACCTGCAAAGCAGTTCAATAATAAAATTCATAACAAAAAGTACCTGCTCTCCATGAATAGACCAATAATTTCACACTAACCTTACTATTATATTATTTGACCTGAAATTAAAAAACATTCAAATATTTTTTATTCATTTATTCATGTTCTATGGAGGTATGCTGGAACCCATCCCAGCTGATTTTTGAGGGGGATGCGGGGTCGCCAGCCAATCGCATTTAATGAATAACATTATATGAATAATATGACACAGTCCAACTACTGCATGAAGTAATAAATCACACGACATAACACACTAGGCATCAATATGCAACTCTGCTCTCTCCCAGCAATAAAAACAGCATAAACATAACATACCAAAATAATAACAGATTATTGTGCAAATAGTCACTTCTCCTCGCTTCGCTTGTCAGGATGACTGGCCTGCAGAAGCCGCTTCCAGTTAGTTGTGTTTTTAGCAGTGATAAACGCTCACATGGGTTACCCAGTGTCTTGTCCTCCACAGCGCCAAACATGAAATGTGTCCATAAATCTACTCTTCTCTTTCTCCCAGGCGTAGACACATTGCAGCATACGATATGGTTTTCCTGGTGGAAAATCCAACAGCCCAACCCCACAAAGACAGTAGTTCTGATTGGATTTCTCCCGCCACTCACCCGCTACGACCCCTCCAACACTCAGCTAAAATAATTGCAAATGGAATATATCCTTAACTTGTCCCTACCGTCTACAAGACGAAATTAGATATGATTGGATTTCATTTCCGTCAACATTTTCGTCTCATTTTTATTTGTTGATGAAACTGTCAGTTAATTTCGGGGGTATTCCGCGAAGCGAGTTTGGTGAGTTAGCAAGCTGTGTTGAGTGGAAAGCCGGACTTGCCTGTTCGGCAAAGGTACAGTAGCTCTCTTTTAAAGCAGCTGTATCACCATGGTAACTTAGGCCAAACCTGGTTGGGACGAGGTTGCATCCAGGCTTTCAGCTTAAAATTGGCTATAAAAGTGCCGCTGTTTCACTGTTTAACTAATTCAGAGATGGCGTCACCATTTATTTCAAACCTACGTAGCCCCCGAAGAGAAATGGAGAAAAAAGAAGATATTTCAAAGATGAGTTGCTGCTCCAATTTATTTTTTTAAAGGGTAAGTGTTAAAAAGTTGTAAAATATTGAGCGTTGATCAATGAAAAGACTAGTAGGATATAGTTGGTATAATAAATCAGTGTTAACTTGCGCATTACATGCTCAACATTATTCTTTCAGTGGTCCTGGCACGCTCTATTGGCGGCGATAGCGTTGCTTTTAGCAGTCTTAATCTTTTGGGAACTCCTCATAACACTCCATAATAATTACTCACTGATTTTTTGTAAAATACACCAACCGGGATGGCTACATGTTTGAGTGGAAGTACAATAATATGATGTCAAACGCCTCCTATTATGTGAACGCACACTGAGCACAAAGCCAAAAACCGGACTTGACAAAGTTAGTTGAGAACCACCGTTGCAGTACCGTTTGGGGAACTTAGGTTTTGTATGAGCACAAAGCCTGAGTTGGTTGAGCCACTTTCGCAGAATACCCCTTATGTCATAGTTTTTCTCAACATGCATTTGTTTTGATTAGTTATTGTCTCATTTTTCGTCAGGGAAAAGGGTCGTTGAGAAAAACTGACCAAAATTATCGGTCAATGAAATTAACAGAGGCTGGAATAGATTATTTCTGTTTCTATCCTGAATGAAGCGTTGGCCGGCCAGTAACCCAGAATGGATTGGTAATTCCTTTGTAAAATAACAATTAATTAACAATTTCCTTCATCAACACCATGAAACTCATAGGGGGAAAGTGGCTGAATGAGTGTTTAAATGCATGAGGACTTGTAATGGCTACCCCTGTGACTTCCTCAGCTCAAAGGACCGGGCTTCCGCCCACATGTTTACTCACTGAGCATGGGATAAAGCCCACAGTCAGAAGTGGAAGTGACGTTTGGAATAATTATGCATCTAAATGAGCTGTAAGGCCGCAGTATGACTGACCTGAGCAGGCTTAGTCACACACTCTTCGTGTGTATTTACTTCTCACTGACTGCACCTCATAGCATAGGTTAGCACTTGGTGCCCTGCTCTCCATCCATCCATACATTCCTTTATGCATTAATAGTCTACACATGAATGCATTCATTCAGTCATACGTGCGCATATGCATTAAGCCATACATGCATTTGTGTATTTCATCTATTCATCTATTGTGATGTATGTATTTCATCTATTCCCTGCAGCTATGCGACCATTTACTGTACACACTACTGTGCAAACTAACTGTGGTTACCTAGTTTTATTTTTTTTTTCCCCTTTGCGGTCGTTTTGCTGTAGAAAAGTTCTGCATAGTACGACGGCTGCTGTTGCACAAAAAAGATTAGGGGTGTCACGATAGACTCGGCTCACGAGACGAGACGATACACAATATTAGGCTAGTGAGAACAAACCGAGACGATATTTTAACATTACTTTTAAGAAAACTACAACGACTACTACAATTTTAACTGAGTCACAATACAATGCAGGCATATTTTGAAATGTTTAAGAACTTTACATGCATGACCTAAGCATGATGATTTTAACTGTGGAACTTTTTTCCACAAATTGAAACAAAGACTAAAAATGAGAAGTTTAAATAACGGCTGATGTAGCTGCCACAACGAATAATTTTCTAATCATGTATGTGGATGTGTAGCTCTGTAAAGACACATGTAAAATAGGCAGCAGATTGCAGTGGAGCTTTATGTTTAAGCTAAAAGGACTACTATCACTACTATTCCCATGAATAAATCTTAATAAGTTTGATGAAATGTAGAGTTACTACAGCTTCTGCTCGGATATTAATACCGCTGAAGCTGGTGAACACCCAAGCACGCAAGGTAAACCCAAGGTTTACATTGAGCGGAAAGTTCCAATCCTGCCTCGCGCACTGCCACATCCATATTACTTGTATTATCATTCACTTTAGTGATACCATAGCGGTGCCACAGTTCACAGTCTGACAGACTTCTGTATATGACCTGTTCCCGCCCGACATCTTTTCTCTAAACGTGAAATATCACGTTTGAATCTTGCGAGGTCTTGTGATACTCGATGTTGTGACACCCCTAGTAAAGATACTGTAATTTACCGACGTGAGTATTCAGTTTGGCATTTCTCAACTTGTCTCAGATAGGAATAAAAACAGGATATCTCGTCATACATCTCTCCAAAGTGATTACACCCCACACATTTCAACCACACCCCCCCATTTTATTACAATACAGTATTTTCTCAAGGACATATGGAAATAAAATTTGATTAGTCAGTGTGCAGCAGTTGTCATCCTGGAGGTGTGTTAGGGCTCGTTATCATGTTTTCACAATACATGCCTGTAAATATTTTCATTCGTCCATGTCATTGTATTTTCAGGACACTGAATCCATCGCAGCTGGACTGTTCTGGTCCGAGCAGGATTCAACATTTCATACTCAATGACTCAAAGGTGGGACAAACACGAGTCTGACTAGGTAGGACGGCCCTAGTCTGTTTTCACAGTACAATGTTGGGATTCATGTTTTCCCTAAATATACCACAGCGCCCTGGTGTCCGCGGCACTAATCCAGCCCCAGACCATGACGCTACCACTACAATGTTTGACTGTGAGCAAGACACAATATTATCTTCCCACTCGCTGGTGTTGTCAGCTATTTAGACAATAATGGCTGTGTTGTTATTGTCAGTTGACTACTACTACTACTACTGACTACTCTAGAGAATATCAAAGTATCTTTTCTATAGTATTGTACCTTGAGAAGATGTACTGTACTGTCATAAAAATGGTTGCTCAAATGCGATGGGTGTACTCACTATTTCTACTGCCCACCCCCAGAATCATAATGGCAATGCTCGTTTGTCAATTCAACCTTGGCAGAGGTATGTGCGCTACTGAGTGACATTCAAGTTATACGTTACTGACTCATGCATGCGTACAAACTCTGTCCACAACGGCACACGCATGCTTGGACTTCCGTCCCTCCGTCAACAGGAGTCAGATGACGTTCACCCAATTTATTTGTCATTGAAGTTTGACAAGTTTTAATTGCCAGGCATTGAACGCAGGGCTGCCCAAAATGTCCCTGTAGCTAACTCACTAATTATAGACTTCCTGCTTGAGTAGTCTTATTGTTTCCTAATTACCATTTTTACAATAAATTAAATGCCGTGTTGCTGTTAGACAGGCGCAGATTGGTGCATCAATACTGTCATGTACACACCAAACCTCAAGAGACAACAATTCCAGCATACACACACACACACAAACACTCCACAACATAGCGTACACCCATGTGGTGCTCGGTATAATTTTTCCTCTTTGCAACGTTCCTAAGGTTAAAATGCCTTCACAACTATGCGAGGGTGCGGAGAAGGCGGCAAGCACAATGCGGGATGACTGCGGTGTTTTTAATGACAATGTGAAAAGCCCTTGGAATACACTGTATTAATTGCATTTCATTCAGCATGCAAAATTGCATTCATAAACATTCCGCCATTACAACCACAGAAAAATAACATTAACATTACAATCAGCAGTAGTTGAATGATTTTAGCATCGCTAATTCCAATTTAGCCAAGATTTGCAACCAGGCTTCCTGCAAAAGGTGAGAAAACATCATTAGTCTTGAACCAGAGGCTGCAGGATGAAAAAAAAGAAAGAAAAATGTTGCCTAAGCGAAAGCACAGCATGAAATATTTCGTTCCTCTACAAGAGAGACAGAGGGGGAGTTTTCGTTATTTCTTCTTCTGTCATTTCTGTCACACTTTATTTCAACGCTAACTCATGCACAGTTCTATTAAAACACACACGTTTGTGCGCTGTTTCCGCACCAGACGCTGAACCCAGTTCCAGTCAACTTGACTGCGGTGTTCCGAGGAGACGGTATTCAGCAGAGGAATAGGCCCTGGGCCATTATTTTAGAACCTCTAATCCAGATTAAAACCCCCACCTCCCATTTTCTTTCACTACTCCATTCTGTGCAGTAGACACACATTATTTCAACAAATGTCATCATTATGGGTGTAGCACAAACTGTCTTATCAAGAAACGTCGGATCTGATGTGCCAATTGCTTTAAGAAGCGTACAGATTAAAATTTGATGTGAATTTGGACGCCGCGGCATGCGAGGCTTTACGATTTTGCCGCCGTGCAAAATCCTCCTTTCACAGAAGACGAGTTGAGGGGTGATTTTGTGGTTCTTCAAGTTATAGGCCTATTTCGACAAATGTATGCAAAGACCGCTGGAATGTACCCATACATATGCGTAAGAAAGAACCTTTATTTCACCCACGTGTGACAAGATAAACTCATCACAGTGCAGCTTGCGTATGAATGTGATGTTTATACACGTGCACAGAACTGTCGTACCTTCACAATGGTCACAAATGGGGGCTCAGAGGTTGCTGCCAACCTATCTGACCCCATCTTCATCGTCGCCGAGGGATCGAGGACAGATGCGTTCTTGCTCGTCATGAAGTCTAGACCATAACCAAAGGCCTGGATGGCATTTCCTGTAAGGTAACACAGATGCGTGGTTTATAACTGGTGCCCCCAAGAAGCCCGTTAGCACACAAGCCAACTCCTTGGTTGCCTGCTCAATCTTTGGCAAGTATAGCGACGAGGGAGGCGTGTGACTGGGGAGGAATAAAAAATGTTTTGATTCATCATTGGGTTTAAGAGTCGTGTGCCAAACTAATCAAAAACAATCTGAGATTTATGTTTTAAATCTGTCACCAGGGAGGCCTCTCAGGATTTTCCTCTCACAGAATACCAGCGCTGGCCTGTGTTCAATAATTGAAGATGTGCCCTGCTTATGTAAGTGAGGGGTGTTCATGTAGTCTATTTAACTTTCTGTAAGAAAATCCCCAGGGATTCCATAGACGTGTTCATCAAAATCGTCGGTTCATGTCCTCTGCTCGGTATCAGAAAGCTTTAAATGCTGCAGGAGTCTATTCTCAATCGAAGACACAATTGCAGCACTGCGCCTACACTTGGAGATGATGAACCCCAATTTGCTTTTGCAATCAATGCGCACCAAGAAATGAGATCTTTTAAAACAAGCGACTCAGTCAGCTCTAACAGGGCAGCGTTAGTCTGTGAATACATACTGTGTGAGATGCTTCGCCTTCAGATAAACTGTGTGCATTTTTATGTGTCTAAGCACATGTGCAAGCCTCTACAAAAATGTGATAAATCCCCCGTTCAGTCAGCTTTACAGCCACATGTGGCAAAATAGTGTCGGAGTACCTTTTCACTGCTCAGCCGTTTAAAACACAGGGCTTGTTTCTCTTTGCTCAGCCTGAGAGGAGAGGATGTAATTGGTTGGCAACCACCTCCATTATAAGGTCAGCGTGCAGGGATGACTTTGAATAGATTTATACCCATGATCAAATTCAAAACAGCGGCCAACAAAAGGTGAAACGGTGTTTTCCCACACGTCTAATCCCGCTGGACACAAACATGGCGCTTGGTGCTCTCACTGTGTTGGCCACCTACGCAATACAGTGTATAGCGACATACTTAACATGTATACATTCACCTGCAACAACATTAGGACCATTTCCACGAGCTAATGAGATCCATTCCCAACATTTTGCCTTTGCAAATGCTTGTTATTGTGGTTGAACTGCACTGTTTGTTCGTCTCATATTGCAAACTAAATTATTAGCAATTTTAAGGTAATGCCTATTATACTGTATCTATATCATCATTTTTTCTGGGTGCACATTTTATATCTTGGTATTTATAGTATTCCTCTCTATTTGAATGTTAAACATAAAACTTATTCTATTTTCTTATTTTTCTTATCTCTCCCATCTTGCTCTGTTTGTTTTATTTGTAAGTGTTTAAGTTTATTGTGACATTTTTGCAGAGCTGCTGGAAATGTGAATTTCTCCTGGAGATGAATAAAGTATCTATCGATCCACGTTTCAACAAATGTTGATCTATTTTGTATGCACAGTGTTTAACACATTTATTAGACCACCTGTAGTAAAAACTAGAAAGCGTTTTTTTTTAGAAATGTTTCAAAAACAAGTTTAAAACTTTATATTGCTATTTATTTGGCAAATAACAAGCTGAAGCAACTCAATATTTTTTTTTCCCCCAACACATAATAACATTTTCTCTGTTTAGGAATGCAAGTAAATAACTATAATTTCACTAATCTATCTCAACTTACTATTTTTTCTAAATTTTGTTGAAAATTCATGGATAGCAATTACGGATGTCCGGCTTTTTTGCCGATAGCCAACTCTGTCCAATTCTCAGTTTTCGAGACCAATATCAGCCGATACCAACATTTTTCATTGGGTTGGCCAAGGTGAGACCATTACTCCTGAAAATGTTACCTGACATGTCTAGATGGCCAGCGGGGTGGCTGGAGAGTGACCAGGGGTGGCCGCTGGCTCCACCACTGTGCAGCAAGCACGCTGTATTTGTTTCCTCGCCACACTACAAATTGCATGTACACAGTAATTCCGGCCCAAAATTAACATATTTCGCATCAACAGATTTGAATGAAATTTCATCTGCAGATGAATATTAAAGTGAATTTATATCCTACATGCCTTTTATCTTGTCCTGAAGCTCCCGTCCATGACTTTGAAAGGCTTCTTCAAGTTGGACTTGACTTTCAAAGCACTCGTATGACTAGCGGACTAGCAAGTGCGCACACAGTGTCAGATTTTACCGTTGCTTACTTGCGGGAATTGTTACATTCCTACTAGTGAGGATAGGCGCCTTATTTAGGAAATGTAAGGATGGAAAGAGCAAGCTAGCCACCCACATTTGTTTACAGGCTTGAGAGGCGATTTAATGAGGTCATCATTTGCGCGCCGGGAAAATACAAAAAATCCGAAATTGACCGATATTACATTTTTATGCCATCATCGGGACATCCCTAACAGTAATACTAATCTTTTTTTCGCATTAAAAATACAATTTCAGTTAAAACACTTCTGCATACACTGTAATAAATGATTCTGCAGTCAAGTATATTTTATTTAATATATTTGATGAAATATATTAACCAGAAATGCGTCCTTAATTTTGTGGCAATTGTTTAAGCAACTTTTATACAAAAATGTTTGAGATAAAATTTATTTTGATTACATTTTGATTACATTAAATATATTTTTTATTTTTATGTCATTCTAAAGCAAGATCATTTTGAATGAATCCAACTGAATAGAATTCGTTTTTAATTGACATGATTGACATCATGCTTTGCTGGTCTGCTTTGTAAAACGTTGTTAATATTACGTGTTTAATTTGATATAAGTTATTTATCATTCCACGTATGATTAGTAGCTGCCCTCTGTGTGTCTGCTGATCTGTGGGTGTCATCTTTTTATCTGCCGCCATGACCATGGTTAGTGTTCTGTGTCGTTATGCGCCTTTCATTCCCACTTCGTGCTAAACTTACTGAATGTTATGGCCTGATTAATGATGTGATAAAGAGCTGCTCAACATCTCCTTGGCGGTGTAACATTATGTATGCTCTTGTTGACCAATTCCAATAGCAAAGGAAATGTAAAAATGCACCGAATATCAAGTTTAGCATTGTTCAATTAATTTCTATCAGTGACTTTTACAAATTTAGACATTACTCTTACTGATATCTAATTAATGTTTTAGGTTTTGATTAATTATTGTTGTGCTTTATTTGAATCTACATCATTTAAACAGGCAATTGTTTATTATTAAGGGTCTGATTTGATTCATATTTACTCAACTTTTAACATCGATTTAATTAATAATATTGCATGCAATCTGTTGCCTCAATTTTACTGAGTAGTTATGGTGTATCTTTTTTTTTTTAGTATCCTGCTGTATTAACCATTTCAGAAAAAAAAATATTTAGTAATTGCCATAGCAGGGTGTCCACAAAGTCTCTTTACAATTAAAAGACATGATTACAAAACAATTGATGATCTACGTTAATCAGATGTAGGATGTTGTCGATGTTGTTCTATGCAGGAGTGCAACAGTACTGTACATGTATCAAACCCTTTGATACTGTGGTCTTGGTTCCATACCGCTATAAATACAGTATGTGTGCATGAGCTGTGGAACTAATGAACTATGTAGTTTGATTGAAGTACTACTCAATCTATGAACATCAAAGACATCAAAGCACTGGACAATCATTGAAGATTACGTCACATACGTTACAAGGAAATTAAAGGCACACTCACAAAGACTTGACGCAGCTGGAAGTCAACATCCTCGATGCATTTACTCCCTTTTTAACACTGCACTAGTTTCACTACTTGAACTCATATCTGCTTCTTGATTTTTTTTAAAACCATTCTTTCCTTTCATACAAGAAGTAAAAAAAAAAATGTAAACGACAAATGTCGGAAAGTTAAATATTGCAAGTGGGGAAGAGGTAGGATTAAATATAAGACTAATAAACATATCATGAACAGAACTATTGATGAATTACGTGTAATTAAATTTATTGTCATGTTGGACTGAATTGTGAATGATCTTTTATTTTATTTTATTTTTTTTTACAAGCTGCTGTTTTTGTTTTATACGGTTCGGACTTCTAAGAATGCACAGCAGAAAATGAGACAAGTACAGCTGCACCAGATACATTTAATTTCAAAACTGCACGTTTGCGTAGAAACATCCATCCATCCATCCATTTTCTATACCGCTTCTTCCTCATTAGGGTCACGGGGGCATGCTGGAGCCTATCCCAGCTGACTTCGGGCGACAGGCGGGGTACACCCTGGACTGGTCACCAGCCAATGGCAGGGCACATATAGACAAACAACCATTCCCACTCACATTCATACCTATGGACAATTTAGAGTCTCCAATTAACCTAACATGCATGTTTTTGGAATGTGGGAGGAAGCCGGAATTGCGTAGAAACAAATGTTGGTAATTTCAATAAAATACAATTTAAAAAAAGGCATGTGTTAGAGTTAACTACAATTATACAATAGAAGTAGACTTAAACAATGATTGCACTGTTTTTTAATTGAATTTTGCACAAACAGATTGCCGGGCAACCTTATCAAGCCAGCCGCCAGGTTTGCACACTAGAACACACCCACACACCCTTGATTGACACGAGCTGGAACCAGTTAAATGCTAAAATTACATACTGATCCAAAATAGATTTTTTGTATCAAAAAAATATCGAACCCTGACACTAATGGAACCAAACCATGAATTTTCTGTATCACTGGACGTCTAGTTCTACGTACTCACATTTTTAATCACATTGTACTTGTTTATTTCAGGACGATATTGGTTAGATTAGAACGATATCATCCAAAGCGATTCAGTAACTTTAAATGGATTCAGTCACTTTTTAGCCATAAATTGAACCAGTGTGACTGTAAAATAAATACCTGTGTATTGGACAACGCAGGTGAACCTTCCTATATTCCCGTTGTTTTTTTTGTAAAGGAATCAGGTATAAATTATTAGTTATGATGACATACTTAAGAATAAATTATCAATGAGTACAAAAAATGAGTTAAAAATGCAATACAAAATCAGAATGAACAGAGGGTGGTATAGCTTGCTATGATGAATTATTTACTTTAAATCCAAGTGCAATCCAAGCCTGCACGTTGCACCCAAAGGTGGGGGACATTATGCAAATTTCTTCAATTCCTTCAAATCCCTTCAATTAGGTGTTGAAACTTTCTCACCTGTACGGGCCGATGGCAGCAGGGGCTTTTTTTGTGCTGATGATCGTCCTGATCAGAGCAGCCATTTGAAAGAACGGTGAAGCAACTAGCAAGAATACCCAAATGCGCACATATGTGTTTTGACCTGGACACGCCACGCTGGATGATGACATCACTACGCGTTACTGCTACTTGACCGTAAACTACCGCCAAGAGGTATACAAAGCAATTTCAAATGAAGACAAAAGAGTTCAATATGAATACTCAGTGAAGTGACTCAACTGACCAAAAGAAGAAAAGGAAAGTCACAGACACAGACTGAACATCTTTATCGTCTTTATCATTAAAAGTGCTAAAAAACACACATCCATGTGAAGCCTGCCGTGCTTAAATCCAATCCTTTATGTCCTCGTATGGATTCAATCGATTGATTACCTTTTAAATTATGTTAGATCGGTATTATGCAGTCCGGAATGAAAAACTTGCTAAACAGATCGACGTAGTTAAATCATAGAAATATAAATCGATGCATCGATGTAGTGACTGAATCGTTACGCCCCTATAATGCAATCGCAATTACTGAATGTTTGTGTGATTTCAATATTTAATGACCTAATCTCATCACTGGATTGTGCAGGCGTACCTAATGTTGTGGCTAATGAATATATGCTCGAAGCTTTGCACTCCTCTTCGCAACAGAGAGAGCTCAGCTCACCGGTGCAAAGTTTGACTCTAGCGGTGAAGTTAAGCAACGCGCCGCAGAGACGTGATGATAAGCATCTGTTTGTCAGCCACAGCTTGCTTTCTCCCTGAAGACACAGTAGGAATGTGGCATTCATTCAAAAATCTAACCAGTTGGCTGCAGATACTTCTCATACAAACTTTTCACTGCATTCTGAAGTGCCTCTGAATGACTGAACTCACAGCCAGTAATAGTATTACGTTCTGATTTGTGGTTCTTTAACCTTTGGTTTGAGCCCCCATGAGCCTACCTGAAGGGATGCATGCATGACGAGTGTACACATATTACATTTATACTGTATACGCTAGTCATACAGCCAGGTGCAGTATTGTGTACCCTTTCCTCCCTGGTGTGTTGAAGTTTATCGCCTGTTCCCCTTGACTGCAGAGGAGGGGGTGGGGGGATGTTGCATTTTGGAGTTATTTTTCAAGACGCCTCCTCAGCTCCAAGCCTCATCCCTCATCCTGCAACCTCAGCTAAAAGGGAACCCCTGCAATCTATTGAAATGGTCTGAAAGCATTTATCCACGCAGTGGAACATGTTAAAGGCGACGGTGTCGTGTAGCAGCGAGCACTCCACCGTATCAAGGAAGCTGGATTTTCTGCTTCCGACTGAGAGAGACATGAGGATGTTTGAGCGAACCACTTTGTCGATCCGCAGCCGCCGTCTCCTTGTGCATGAGATATGTACAGAAGATATGTATTATTTAATTTCTGCCAGATCTGTTACTTTTTATGGCACTTTTCTCCTGTAAGCGATAAGCCCGAGATTGGAAGTGAAAATGACATGCAAATGGTTTCTTTTGTGCTAAGGTCGAGGCAGATGAGGCCCAAAGGAAGAATGAGCGGTGAAAAGAAATGACTAATTTCTGACACACTTAGAACACTTAATTCCAATTTAATCATTTGGAAAAGAGGTGGCTGTTGAGAAGCTGAATGCAACTATTGTTGTCAATTTTTATTAGGACTTCAAGTTATATGAACCCTTCCTTATATATTCACATGGCCCTTTCAACATTTTGTATTTCCTCAAATTGTGGTCCCAGTCAGTCCAGGTTCATTATAGCAGAGCCATTTATTTGTTCAATCGAGGCTACGTTCACACTGTATGATGCCCAATTCCAATTTTTTGTTCAAATCAGATTTTTGATGTGGTCATTCACATTACCAAACAAATGCCACATGTTAATGTGAACGTAGAGCGTCTGGGAAGTGACGTGCATGTGCAAAAGCATGACATCGCTCGCATTTCCGTGTGTTTACGGAAGTAAAGACTGCGGCAGTGTGAGCTCTAGTAGGTAAAATTCAGGCTGGTATCAGCAATACCAATCCGATAATATTAAAAAATTCACCTAATGTGTCTGGTGAATCTGAAAAAGTAGTGTACAGTATTAGCAATCATAGCACAACGAATTGGAGGCATCGTAGTAATGTATTGATTCATTACTTGAGGTAGTAGGCTGATTTACAGTATAGCCAAGCTAATATAGAACATCAGAAAAAACGATATTTCAGTATCGATCCGCACATTACTAGCGCGCTCTCTTGCGTTTGTGGCAATTTCAAGGATTTTGTGCAACGGGAGTCAATATTTTCTCAACCAAATGATTCCGTGTCGGAGATTACGAAGAAAGAGGGCAAGAATTTTGGCTGTGGCAGTTTGTTGACAACTTGCTGCCACGTCTGTTCCAAGGTGCGTGCGTGAGTGGACGTCTGAGGCTGGAGTGGTGAGACATGACGAGAGCTGCTTCACTAAAACCTTTTAAAAATCATTTTCGGATGAGAAGAGGAACTTTTGCCTACATCGGTGAGTACCTTTCTCCAAGTCTTCCACGATAAACCATGCCTTTCGATGACTGCCTACATCCATGAGTACCGTTAAAGTCTCTGTAAGCACACGTAATACATGCCATTTGACGACGTATATGTCGGATATATACGACCTGACCGTTAATACTGGAGTCGCATCGCATACACATCGGATTTGTATCCACATACGAATGAGGCCTGAGTCACATTTGAAAAAAAATCAGATAGAGGTCACGTATGAGCAAAAAAACGGAATTGACCTGCAGTGTGAACATAGCCCAATTTGTCCCTCGTCACTTTGCGGTTCGAACAGCGCACCCTCACTCTAATTGTGGTTTTTAAAAAAAATTATTAATTAGTAAATGATTGTTGTTTCGTGACTATGGCTTATTATAAGTCAAAAATATGCGTATTTAAGTGAATTTTACATATTATTAACCTAAATTAAGCATTTTCAAGCATAAAAATGTGTAAATTAACTAATTGACAAATATAAGGCATTCAAAGACGTTGATGAAATGTCGTATTACACACTGATCACTAGGTGTCACTAGTAACACACCATATTGCCAGAACAACAGGCTTTTATTGCAGGTTTGAATTATCTCACAACAAGCACAACAATAAATAATAATATTAATAATAATAATAATTGCAATAATCATAATCATAACACGGGCGACTGATGTGGCCGTAATCCAACTAAAACTCACATCGCACACATGTCCGGAACACATTTATTGCAACACACGCAGGTACAAGTCTTATTTATGTCTTACATTGCTTATTTTCTCTGATTAAATCAACTATATTGGGTAACATGACTGTAAATGTTATGTTATTCCATGTCTAGAGGGCTCTAATAATGTTAAACTGGATGGGAAAACAGGTTTTCTATTTGCTCTAACTATGAACATATTCCATTTATAAATACGGAATCCTACTTTGCAGAAATTCACTTATCACAGTCAGGTCTAGAACCAATTAACTGCAAAAAATGAGGGATTACTGTAATATGATTCAATGTGCCCAGTGATTGACTGGTGAGCTCTAGGCTCCATCTCACCAATGACCCTCCTATTATTATAACAATACATTTGTATACGGCAAATAAAGGCCTCTCTTAAGTTAAATACCTTACCCTACCCAAAGATGCCCAATACTCTCTGTAGTTGAGTAAATAAACATCTCTAACCACTATATGTGGAAACACGGCTGAACTAATCTCCATTATGTGTAACAGTAAAAATAAATCACACAATGTTTTTTGACAAAACATGGCTGACTCACTCAGACAAGTGTTGTCGGTGAAGCTCCTTAGGAAGTTCGTACACTCCTCTTCCTGGTTTCCGCTGCCTTTACAGGTGCACCACGGTGAGATGGTCCAATGGCTAAAGCTACTGTCCACATAGTTGGGCGTCATCTCCGTCCCTGTGAGGAAATCCATACATATACACACACACACACACACACACACATCCAGACACATTAGGACAAACATCTATGGGTCACTAATGGGCAATAATGGACGACATTTATTGCAAATAGTTTATAGAAAACAATGCAACGCGGGAATGGGATTGTATTGTTTTACTTTTATGGGAAGGGAAAGCTTGCCGTAATGCTTCATTTTAGATGTAAAGAGGCCATCATGTTGGAATATGAATATTTTGTAAAGCAAGTGCTTTAGGAAGTGTGTGCGTGCGTGCGATGTTTGACTATAACAGGGCTGCAGCAAAACACTTCACTTTTGAAAGGTCTGTCAGCTGGAGCCAGCCATGTCATCCACTTTGTGTGAGCAGCATGACTTATTATCTCCACACTGTGTACAATTTGTGGACCCGTGCAACTTGTGTGCTAAAAGAATTCCAATTTAGAATGGTGTGTTATCTCTGAGAAACCTGGTCGTCGGTCACCAAGGTGCTATTATCGAAATATGTATGCATTAGTCTGTGCACATTGTAGGAGCACACATTTAATATGAGCAAACAGATGGTCATCAAGTCTTTTAATGAAGTAAACACTCTCTCTGTGCCTCCCTAATTACTTCTAGTAGTAAACTAGATGTCCAGGGCGCTGGGGGAGATATCACAGCAGCCAGGGAAAGGCTGACAGCCTCACTCCACAGACTACTGTGGAGACTACTACAACAGTCTTTTTCTGCTGTAGACCATCTCCTGTAATCTCACAGTGGTGCTGACGTTTGTGAAAAATATTATGTGATCTCCCAGCAGGTCGCATCGTCTTTTTTTCTCTCTCTTTCGCACACTCTCGCTCCATCACGGTCTTACCCGCAGCCCTGGTGTGATACTGACCGATGAGCTTTGTGTAGGAGGCCAAGCAGGCTTGGTGATTGTCTTGGTTGGGACAGGTGCTCACCGTGGGCGGGATGCTGCGGCAGTTTGCCATGAAATCAGCCAGCCTGGACCTTTACAACAACAACATAAAGCACAGATACCCCGACAAGGAGAAAGTGGTCAGAAAATGCCACAAACACATGATAGACACCAACACAGCTTTATTCCTAAAGACTGAATAAAAAGCCAAATATATCAAGGGGGTTCTCAATTGGTCTCATGCTGGGGCATACATTCTCCCATGGTTAAGGCTGCATTCACACTTGTGGTTCAGTAAAATGAAAGGAAACACACTTCATTTTTTGGTAATGGAACCAAAGGCTGCACAGTACAGAACAAATGCACAAAGTAAGAACTGGATTGAAAACTTTTGAGACATATTACATTACGTGACTGAAATACTGTAAGCCAAAATGCTGTAGGCTGGGTTGAATATGTAGGTTACTTTTATAAACTACTGTAATTACTGGCTAAGATAACACAAAAAGCTTCTAAAATATACTTTTAAAGAGCACAGCGACAGAGCCCAGAGCAGAGAGACAACACTTTCTCTTACAACTGTAATTTCTGCAAGCTTTTTGCTGTCATTTTAACATCAGTCCATGTATTTGTTCCATGTCAAGTGAACCGAACTGTACCAGAGTTCACTTGCAAGTGGATAGAGACCCATCACTCAAGGAGTTTCACATGTTTGGTGTACACCACAGTTCGGATGATCATGTTTACACTTGACCAAACGAACTGCACAAGCAGAACAAATGCACCAGAGTTCGTTTCAAATGAACCACAAATGAACCCACCCACTGAGGTCAAACCAAGCAACTGTAGGTAAGATAACTTCATGAAAATAAAAGACACTTCATATTTGTATCCGCAAAGGAATACAATTCCTATCAAAAATACAATTTCACAATCTTTCTATCCTCCCCCCCAAGATGTTTCATATATCTGCTGTGTATCAAATATTTTAACATAATTTTTGACTAGCTGTCCACGACCCACCTAGAACGGTGGCATATTTTTGCAAAATTTCAGTAAAATGTTGACTTCTACAACCTCGATTTTAGAGGTTCCACTACAGGTTATTGTGTTGTGAAATGTGCTGAAGTAAACACTGATTATTTCAATGTATGGCAAAATGCACACAACTCTACTGCAGCAAAATACCGTGTTGCTGCTTGTAAACAGATGGATGCATATAACTAAAATGGCATCATACCAACATCCTGTATGTAAATGTAAGATGGTGGTTAGCACATCTGCCTCACAGCCAGGTGGTTCTGTGGTTGACTTTTGCATCGGACCTCTTTATGTAGAGTTTGCACATTTACTCCCACAGTCCAAAGACATGCCTGTTGGGTTAACTGAAGACTCTAAATTGCTCATAGGTGTGAATGTGAGTGTGAATGCTTGTTTGTCTATGCGTCCTTGACAGGTGAACAGTCAGCTGGGATAGGCTCCTACCTATTTGTTGATACACGGCTAAGGAGTAAATAACTGTGAGTAAATAGTAATATTTTTAACATAGTTGTGAGAAAGGGACACACATACACATATTTTTGGCATCATATCTGATGTTGGCCAGTTGCCCTCAGTGGCCAGCACCAGAAAGGGAAGTCACATCTGGACAACATCTGTTTTTTGGGGCGCAGTCAAACAGGTGCACTGAATAACAACCAGCTCTCCCTCCTGACTCAAAACCTGCATTTTTTTCCCTATTTTGACAACTTGCACAACAAACCCAGCAGTAATTAATTAATGTAGGATGAGAGCTTCTTTTAACCTATTCTTCCACGATTATCCCTCACATCTCGGCAGTTTCCCGAATTCTCTTTGGGCGCCAAACCTTGGGTACTGATAAAAGTGGTGTTTTTTTTGTTTTGTTTTGGTGTGTGTTTGCGATAAGAGCTTTAAGTCTGCGGAGGCCCCCGGGGTGGCATTGCTAATCCACTTAAGTAGGTTTATTGGGAGGAGCATGTGCAAAGTTACTCTGTCTGTGCTGTTCACATCACAGCTACTCACTATATGAATCACAATCCATCGCACAGTTCTCTCTCATCCTGCCGCCTTTTCACCCATTCATCTTGGCCACTTGGTGGAGCCTCATGTTCAGAGCTGCTGTGGTGTTGGATTTTAAAATTTAATTCAGAATAATATTTGTAGCTGCTGCAAATATCAAGGCAGTGGAATTGTTTTTTTTTTCAATGTATTATTCCATTGAAACTGACAAGTTAAACTGAAGCTATATCCAAACAAACACAACTGACAATGTAGTTGGCAGATCTTCGCATACTTCACATGTATGTACCTGAATAAAAAAAAATTATACAATATAATTAGTGTGAAACGACTATTTTGTAATATGCTGTTTTTGTATTATTAATTAAAGAGAATGTGCCTAAAGCTAACCCCTTAACAGTTTTGAAATTATGGTGATTTATGATGATTTTGTGGCCATATTTAGCACCGCATGTCCCCTAAGATTTCAGTGGTTGATGCCACAGGACGCTTTATTTTGGAGTACATTGCTGTAGGTTTAATGCATGTACACAAAGCTCCCACAGGCGTAAAGAAGCTCATTTTGTTCAGTAAAAATCAAGTGTTATTCGCGGCATGACTTTAATATTTAAGTGGAACATTAACAGACCCTAAAGTTGTATGATTGGGTAACCAACCTCCATTTTTTTGTGCAATGTATGCCTCACAATTCACTCAAACACTTCAAAAAGTGTGATTTCTTTTTCCTTTGGAGTTTTTGGTGATGCCACCACAGAAGGATACCAGTAATGGCAAAAAGGAAGTGGGACCTATTGTGAGGTCGTAACAGTAGCAACTAGAAAAGCGCAGACCTCCGCCAAGCGCCATACTTCCCCCCATATTGTGATGTACACCATAAATATTAGTCCTACATTTATTTTATCTACATAATTAGATTCCTTGACCATGGAAACATACCATTAGCAGTTGAATTCCTAATGATATCAATATTAGTTCTGTAGCTTTTTCACAAAAATCTGATTTTCCGTAATGGCTGTTTTCTTCTGGATCTAGCTCCGTAGCCTTTGAATATACAACAAACAGTTGACACAGATTCCACAGTGTCTTGGCTATGTACAGTGGTGTGAAAATGTGTTTGCGCCTTTTTCGATTTCATACCTTTTTTGCATTGTCACACTTAAATGTTTCAGATCATCAAACAAATTTAATTAACTGAAACTTTTTATTATTAAGGGAGAAAAAAATCCAAACCTTCATGGCCTTGTGTGAAAAGGTGATTGCCCCCAAACCTAATAATTGGTTGGGCAACTGCAATTAAGGATTTGCGATAACTTGCAATGAGTCTCCTCCAGCGCTGTGGAGGAATTTTGGCACACTCATGTTTGCAGAATTGTTGTAATTCAGCCACATTGGAGAGTTTACCAGCATGAAGCGCCTTCTTAAGGTCATGCCACAGCATCTCAATAGGATTCAGGTCAGGACTTTAACAAGGCCATTCCAAAGTCTTCAATTAGTTTTTTTTCAGCCATTCAGAAGTGGGCTTGCTGGTGTGTTTTGGATCATTGTCCTGCTGCAAAACCCAAATTGGTTTCAGCTTGAGGTGAAAAACAGATGGCTGGTCATTCTCCTTCAGGATTTTTTGGTAGACAGCAGAATTCATTGTTCAATTTATCACAGCAAGTCTTCCAGGTCCTGAAGCAGCAAAACAGCCCCAGACCATCACACTACCACCACCATATTTTACTGTTGGTATGATTTTCTTTTTATGAAGTGTGTCGTTACTTTTACCCCAGATGTAATGGGACACACACCTTCAAAAAGGTTCAACTTTTGTCTCGTCAGACAACAGAGTATTTTCCCAAAGTTCTTGGGGATCTTTAAGATGTTTTCTGGCAAAGTTGAGACTAGGAGATTTTCGTTTTGGAACTCTGCCATGCAGGTTGTTTTTGTCCAGTGTCTTTCTTATGGTGGAGTCATGAACACTGACCTTAACTGAGGCAAGTGAGGTCTGCAATTCTTTGAATGTTGTTGTGGGGTCTTTTGCGACCTCTTGGATGAGTCGTTGCTGCGCTCTTGGGGTCATTTTGGTTGGCCGGCCACTGTTCATCACTGTTCCATGTTTTCTCTATTTTGTGGATAATGGTTCTCACTGTAGTTCGCTGGAGTCCCAAAGCTTTAGAAATGGCTTCATAACCTTTTCCAGACTGATAGATCTCAATTAACCCCAGTTATGTTTTAACGTGGGGGCAATCACTTTTTCACACTCCTTCCTCCCTTAATCATAAAATGTTTCATTTAAAAACTGCATTTTGTGTTCAGTTGTGTTGGCATTGACTTATATTTCAATTTGTTTGATGATCTGAAACATTTAAGTGTGACAAAAATGAGGAAGGGGGCAAACACTTTTTCACACCACTGTATAATGGTGTGTGTTGCATGTTTATAGTTTCATTTGTTGTCTTCCTATGATGACAATTCCAAAGGTCCCCCATTTTTTCCATATTCTGGATCATAGTATCCGGAATTATTCCATTATCTGGATCAGTCTTTGATATTTTGTAAAACCTGTTGGAAACTTGTCCTGTATTTTTTTTCCAAGTGCTCCAACCATTTTTTGTGGAGTTATGTGCACAAAGGCCGAACATAGTCCTACTGTATCTTGCAATGTTAAAGAATCCTTGAAAAAATTCCTGGATCCAGACGGTGATCCGGATCACCCCCAAAATGTAATTAATTCTTCCATATACCATTTCCGACAATTCCTGAAAATTTCATCCAAATCCATTCAGAACTTTTCAAGGTATTTTGAATACAAACAAAGAAATAGAAAAGCACCGGCAAAAACATAACCTCCTTGGCGGAGGTAACAAAAGTGGTTCATGCGTGCTGTCCTGGCTGCTCAGTGCAATATGGCTAAAGCGACAATAAGTCCACATTGATCATCAAAGTTTTTATGTGAAGTGAAAACGGAACACTGGAGACAGTTTTGTGTCATCAAGGTGACAATACAATTGATTGCTCTTAAGTTTTACTTATTCTTACACTTGTGTAACAGTTTCAGCATTGAAGTCGACTGCCTCCACAGTATGCTTCCGTCATCAAAGAGATTCATGTAGATTTATTAAAAAGTGGTTAACTTAAAGCGCTTTGAGTGAGTGCCCTGGAGGTGGAAAAGCGCTACACAAGTGAAAGACCATTTAACTTACGTTTACGCTTGTATAACATTTCTTAATGATAAAATCTGGTCTGTACAGCTAATAAGTTTTACCATGGCAATAATTTGACTCTGGAACAGATTATCTAAATTTCCATTATTTTCTACAGGAATCATTTCTTTGAAATGTGAACAAATTGGCAGTTCCACTATATTTTCTCCTAAACAACCGTGAGACCCTGCTGTTTGAGATGACCACGACTGTTATTTTTGCAAAAGGCTGCTGTCTTGTCTGAGCTTTTTAACTAGCACGGCCATCCAAGCTGAACAGTTTATGCTTCACTTATGGATGATTCTTTTTGTTGCTCATTTGTTTGCAGCGTGCAGCCAGTGTAGACAATTTGAGCCTTGTGTGTTGAGGGGACGATATCCTCTTTGTTGATGTCTTTTATAAGGCGCTCTGTGAAGAACACCTCACAAAAGGGAAATCTTATCATGATGATGGTCTTCTTCGGGGCGCTTAATCATCTTAATGCCTCAAAACGGATGTGAAAATAATCACCTCGTGTACTGATACTCCGCGTACCCCCTGCAGATATCCTGCCTTTTAACAAATGCGATGAGTTCATTAGCAGAGGAGAATAAAAGAGATGAACAAACTAAATGATGTGTTACAACATCCTGGCCACAGTATGTGCAGTATCTATTTATGGGATTATACTGTAGTGAGTGAGACATGCACACTGGCGGATGCACTCACTTCAGATGAATAAAAAAACAATGACGTTTGTATCACAGACATTTGCATACTGACACGCCTTCAAATATGCATCACCTTTTCCACTTTGTACTTGATCATGAATGCATCACTGTGTGGGTTTTCATGTTTCCGAAGCAACTGTGCTTGCTCAGATGAATAATGACCGTTTCTGTGCTGATGGTGTGACCAGGAATCAGAAAGGAAGATTGATGCAGAGGAAACACAGGCTATTCAAAGAGCGAAGACAAATGTGTCCACTATGATGCTGCATTCTAAATCTGCATGTATAAAGACAGTGGACACAAACTGATTTCTTTGGGGGATTATAGAGTGATGAGGTAAAAGTCTCCCTGTTTGTCCTTCTCTTGGCCTTTCACCAGAGTTTGGTGTGATGAGATTGAAGCCTGAAGCAAAAAAAAAAAAAATCCTCTTCATTTCTTCAACTGCATCTCCGTTCAGCGTCCTATCAAATTACCCGGAGAGCCTGACGAAGCGAAAAGCCACTAATGTCACATCTGAAGCCCCATGTCGGAAAACAGTCTGCTTGCTCTTGCAAGGCTGCTAAGACTGATATGGATGCAAACACATAAACACACATACACTGGCAGTGTATTTTCATAGCATGAACCATGTTTACTCCGCTCCATTCTCTCGTGCCCCATCACATTCTGCAGGTGGAACATTTGTCTTTCTTTTTAAGACCTAATTTATATTCACTACAGAGCACACGTGTCAATAACTTCAGTGGTAGCATGACTGTGGTGCTTTTCCTGCTGTGATCCACTCATTATTTGCACTTTGGTCTGCAATGATATTAATGAATTACTTATGTAGTTGTAAAAATCCTGTTTACCAATCAGTGTAATTTACTTACAGTACATAAAATTTTAAAAAGACAGCTAAGAGAACAAGCTGTTGTTGCGTGCAGTTTTTTTTTGTTTTTTTTTACAAACACTGATGGCTTGGCACTTTTAGGATCGGTGCCAATGGGACATTTATTCTTAAGTACCACTTCTGCAATTTTTTCACCAATGTATGTTTATTTAAGAACACTCAACCGAATACTTACATGCATCTAAGTGTGTCTTGATTGGGCAAAATCATTGTTAATCATACTTTCTGCACACTACAGTCACTATAGTTTTACAGTATAATATTGTAGGATTTAAAATACTGTTATACTGTATCTTCACCATTTTAATAACATTCATGCGTCAATACATTCCTTCCTTTTCCCCAAATTTTCTGTTAAGAAAGTTTCTAAAGAAATTAAGTTTTTGTGTTTTTTTCTTTTAAATTGCAGGCATGGACCAGTGAGTCCTAATTAGCATAAGCAACCGCCTTTCAATGCCTTTATAAGGGTTGAAGGAACTGAAGCATCCTGTGCACACAATAAAAATGTATTTAACAATGCTGTCCCTTCCCTGTATGGCAAACAGGGGTTATGCTAATTCAGAGCTGAGTTGGCTCCAGGTGAAAACAATGAAGCACATTTTGTAAATTGTAAAGATTTGTTCAGGAGAACCTTTTTTAAGAACAAATTTGAGACAAATTTATGAGCACCAACTGTGACAAAACTCTATCGTGTTTTATTGTGTAGATAATGGTTGACACCTGTTCGGATTGGAATTTTTTCCACTCTGTTTTGGATAAGTACAAGACCTTTCACTTGGAACAAACACACCCTGTTCTTTTACTTATCTCACACACACGCACACGCACACAGTTTCATTTTGAGTCGCCTTCCTGTCTCCTGGCTGAGATGCCCAGCCACCAAGCCAACACTATTTGAAATCAGATCAGACCAACGCAACAACAAACAGTTAGTGGGAAGTTTCCTGATCATTGGGACTGCCTCAACAGAAGGCTTATGAGGAACTCAATTACACTTTAGAGACCACTCGGACCTCGCTACACTTTGGCTAGGTAGCTGACCATTCTCTCCAGTGCTGGAATTGCAATGGCTTGTATTCACTCCAAATAGAATAAATTGTTAAACTTACATTTTGAATCAGATAGTTGTTTCACAGTTGAAAGAATTAACGAACCCGGGTGGCCTCCGCCCTGGTAAAAGTGCCGGACCGAACACACCGCACCATTTTTTCTTATAAAAAGGTTTGTTTTATCACTTCAGGTCACCCATGATTTAAAAAAAACCCAAAACAGCTATGTAAGTGTCTGTTAGAAGACGAATGCCGTATTTCTGTTAGAAATGGAACAACCGTGTTTCTTTTCAGAAACAGAATTCTTTAAGCTAATGACGTCTTGAAGACAGTAATTTACCGTTTACAGAGGTGTGGTGAGCGCTCACACAATGGTGTTGCAACATCGGGATGCAGCACATTTCAAGGTTTCCACAGGATTTCCATTATAGCGCGACCAAACGCTGCTCACTGCTGAAATTACAGGCTGTCTATCTCAACAGAGTTTTTCTGGTCATTTCAGCCACTCAGCCCCCCAGGGAAGTGGCAGGGGAGCCCCCACAGAGGTAGACTTCTTTCAACCAACCTGACACTTTAAACACAGTCATTCAGCCAAGCGCCGAGTGCATGTCCATCTAAGCTGGCAGTAAGAGAAAACTAATGGCTTTCTCTATGGATTCTTATTCCGATCACTTGATGGCCATGACAAACAATGTGAGTCCAATCAGATGAGTGTCAGTCTGAGAAACTATTTCCTCACGGAAGAGATGGAGAGGAAAAATAGCTAGCAGATTCCAGAGTCGTCTAATAGCCTCTAAAGGATGATTATTTCTGTTCAAATGAGAAATTGCTGCTCTTCTCCCTTATCAGTCGTCTTCAGCATATTGAGGCTGTCAGCCTTATCTCTCCATCATAACAACAGCTATGACAATAGCTGCCACTTAATGGGATCGCATAATAGCACTTAGATGAGGCAAATGAAAAAACAAAAGAGAGTGCTTTCTGTTCGCTTTGCCTCCTTGTTGACGTTGATCTGCTTTCTATTCTCCTTACTCCGCTAGGATCTCTCCTCCTCTTCATCCTCGGCCTCGAGTGACCATGTACAAACTTGCCATTAAGGAATTTGAATGCGCAAATAGTAAACGAGGTCCTCAGCCTTGTGTGTGTTATTTTGTCACATTGATTAACATCTGCAAAAAACAACAGGCAAATGCTCACAGCGGACCTTCAGGCAATTGTGTGTTCCTGGCATTGTGATGCATGGCTCATTACGTCAACAATTACTATGAAGAAGGCAAACAAAGCGTCACAGACCTTGTGGGAAGCCGAAGAGTTATTTTTTATAAACAAAAGGCCATTACTGTCAGTACTATCAGAGCTGTTTTTTCTACACCTAATTTTCACTTTTTTATTTCATCTGCTGCATTCTGCTCCTGCTTGGCTACCTCGGTTTCGGCTGTTGGTGACTGTCACCATCAAACCACAGATGCAACCACTGGCCACAACATCTGATAAATTCTCACAGTCTAATGAGGTTCAATATAAGAGCCGCATCAAAACAGAGTACTATTATAAGTGCGTAGTTTTACGTTGAACAATACAGGAGGGTTAATATTGTGGTTGTACAATTGCCATGCAGTTGTACCGCAGCAAACTACCACAACAATAAACAGTGTTAAATGAATACCTTTCAGACAAAGTATTATTTGCTTCACAATTCAACCTAATTAGCTTGTGCAGGTATTTCTAATGTTGTTGCCTGCAAGTTTATTTTCTATTGGCCATGCTTGCACCTGCTTTTTTTGGCAACATTGCACTCACTGGGATTCCCAGTTGATCCTAAAAGAGCCATGTGGACAGATGGTATTCATTGAAAACACAAGGAAGCTTAGCCATCACATTTCTGCTGCCCAATGCTTATTTTGAAACATTTACCACAAATTTCATCGGTGAACCACATGAACTTTCAGTTGTTTCGACACCAGCCGCTGCAAATAACTCAGAACCCCGTACTGAGTGTTCTGTCATTAGAAGAAAGCTAAATCAAGCATAGCACTCTCTCACGCACACGCAGTCTGTGGTAGCAGATTATTCAAGGTTATCTGAACAGTTCTAAATATTGTCAAAACATTACAAACAGGCCTTCCGCACATAAACAAATGTGCTGGGAAAATGTGAGAGTGGGTTAATAGGGCGCCACAGAGCTCTTATCACCAGTAATTAAATAACCATTAGCTGAACATTAAAGCTACACTTTCTAGCTGGTCTGAGCAATAATGCTAGTCTATATTTGATAGCATGAGTTAGGAAATCTGTCGTTCATCCCAAACAAGCATTTATACTGACTTTTTTAATTACGTTATGTACAGAGCTTGTATATGAACACCAAATGTGAGAAAATGCGATCATCTCTCTCACTTGTTTGCTCAAAGGGTTGCTTTTAAAAATATCATGTACTTCCTCATAGACTTGGTACCGTCTCTGACTCACCCTAGCTAGATGATTAGCTAGATTTCATCCATCACTTCATAAAGGACAGCTTTGTAAAAGAATAAAAATAAAAGTAAAAACGCTTTGCTAAACATCCTAAAATAAAGCCTGAAGCTCTGCCAACTATCTGTCAGCTACAGACGAGGAAGCTGTGAGTTTTGTCATTGTATCTGCAGCAAATAGGCTAACTTAGCATGATGTTATTGTTAAAAAGTGACTACAATGTCAGACATGTAGCGCACATAGCTATGCTAGTGTTGCTAACGTTTGTGTCCTCCTGTCCCACTCATTAATGTTATACTGTTGTATCCGATATCCAGGATGGGATCTGTTACAGATCATCGCACAAGTGCAGAGTTACAGTGTATATGTGAAAAGTGAATATAAGTGCATTTGGAGCTACACACTCTGGAGCATTAGCATTAAAGCTAGAGAAACACATAACATTGTGTTCCCAATAGGGCTTACTAAAAGCACTTTTAAACTATCTGAATCAAAGCATCAAGGTTGGATTTTCCTCCAAATGCCTCGGACCACTGAAACTTTAAAACTGTTGAACAAGTTTATAATATGGAACCTTGACTGAGTGGATGTGTGTCAATAGCTGCAGCTATCGAATATGTTAGTAATCGAGTATTGTACTGACATTTTTTTAAATCGAGTAATCAGGAAAAAGAGCAAACATAAATACACAAGAGAAAATAAAACATTTCACAAAGTAATGAACGACATATCAGCTTCATTTTTTAATATAATCAACCGTTTTATTTCTTAAATTCACACGGTGCATAGGTAAAAAACCTGTATTTTCTTGGGTCTGATGGACAACATGATGGTGGTTTTGTAGATGAAATTAATAATCCCAGACTGTAACTATTCATTGGAAAAGGCGAGAAATAATAACTACTTTACTAAGACATTACTAAGACTGCATTACATATTACATTATGCTGACGGCTGTGCATTTGTAAATCCTACACTTAGACGGGCTGACTAGAAATAAGACAAATATTCTGTATAAGATATTGAGTTTTTGCGGTGTTCAAAGTAAAATGAAAACACTTTCTGCCATGGAACACATTACTCTCAACTAAGTGAGTGAGACATGCACTTCCTTGTTCCATTACTGTACACCAGTGGTCACCAACCTTTTTCAGCCCAAAATCTCTGGTCTCGGCCCTGAACTTGCACAAGATCTATCTCCCCCCGGATATCTACTGTATGCCTAGAAAAAATATATATGCAATATATTTAAATATACACTGTATATATATTTCAATTATACATATATGTATCTATTTATTTGGTAGGTTTTTAAAGTAAACAAAAAAGTGAAGGATATTTAAAACCTTGTTGTTGGTGTCAACATTTAAGCTTTTCCTCATTGTGCCTCTTGCTCTATTTTGTTTTTGTTTACCATTTTTGCTGCTTTTTTAATTTTTATTTTGTTTATGCAGTGATGCAATGGCAAATGAACCATGGTCCGCAGATGGCCCCTGGTCTGCGCTTTGGGCACCACTGCTTTTGTGGATCTTCATCAGGGTCGGGCTAGTGGCGTCGGTTCTATAAGTAAGCTACAAGTCTTTTTGGCTTGTTGCCGTGGGCAAGCGATGGTGGTTGAGGGTCTGCGTTACAACAGTCTGTCCTAATGAGCAGCGTTTTTTGGAGGTGCACATCGATGGAGCTATATTTTTGCTTGAATTTTGAGGTAGCAAAGGCAGATTTGGAGCCATATTAATGTGCCATAACTACTGTTGCGTGCTCAGGCACATCGCTGCACTCTGTCACTCACTCTCTCTCCCTCGTTTAACCTCACAGCGAGGCGATCCGGTGTACGTGCGCTGAATCTCCCGGTCAGATTTTGGGGACTGGGCTCCTGGCTAGAGCTTACGGGTTGTATGCCAGGAGGGTGGCGAGGCGTACAGGCGTGTTCAGTGGTCAAAATGTGTGCCCGTTGGTTGCTCTCTAGGAGGGGAGCGCACTGATGTAATAACACATTTTTTTTTTCCCAATATTCTCGTGATGGACCCAAACATCGAGCAGTAGCTCGCGATGGACGGATTGGTGATCCATGCTCTAAAGACTCCAATTCTGCAGCTAAAACAACACCCGTTCTAGCAAACCTGTTTAAAGCACTTTTGGAAAAGTTCTGAAATGCAAATCAAAGATAAGAAGAAAGAGGGTTAAAGATGAGGTCCTTAGTTGATACACTCCAAACACCAAACATCACTCTGTACATAAATATCAAGTCCTATTTGTTGACATTAATAATAGATATGGTACCACCAGGCAAAGTGGATGTGAAAAAAGGATGGATGCGTCATCAGTGATCATCCATACATATTTCCTTTGATACTGCTGTTAAGCGTCTCAGTGAACACACACACACGCACACACCATGTATTGGAATTAAATGCGCTTGCTTCACTTATAACTCCTGAGCCTTTCCCTGTGTCCTGCCTTTCAACGTGTTTGCTATTCTCATGTGCACCCAGCAGGTTAAGCGTGCAGCCACAGCAAAGGTCTGATCACTGAAGAATTCCACCGAAAAACTATACCTACGAAGAGGGAAAGGTCAGCAGATGACACCCGTTTTTCTCTTCTAGAATACACACTTCACTTGAGGTAGTGTGTGGAACCAAGGGGAGAGAATCCTTTTTTTCTTGCTTTATTAAGAAGTTCAAGTTGAAGGGAACAACATCCAAAAACACTACACTGTAAAGATATCCGACATTGTGTTAAACTTCAGTTTAGAATAATTCTATAACACACCGTGCACCAAGAAAACTAGCTAGTTGCTTAAACAATCTTTTTAATCTGCTCCTGGAAGATTGTTATGGGGAACAGTGTGAAGAAATGCACCAGAGGTTGGTTATGAATTACGAGCACATCAGACACATCAAGTACTAGTACATACACCCTCATTTTGTTAGCACAAGTAAACAGGATGTAGTGCAAAGCACTCTTATTTTGAAGTGTGTTGTGTGGGTTGAGAAGGTGCCTTGACTTTTGCTAAAAGAGACGCGCTGTGTACATGGATAAACTCGCATCTTGCAGCCGTGGATCCTGTCCAAACTTCCACATCAGCGGGCATCCTGAAAGCCTCGACTACAGGCCTCATTTATTGTTTGACTTCCCTGATTCTGACTGTTTAAAGGAAGTACGACGTAAGGCGTCAAAGACGAGGCAGTGTTATTTGTACACCATGAATCTGGAGGTGTTTAATCATTGGTCGTTGGTCGTGCACGCTCCTATGCATGATATCGTTGTGTTGCAAATGTTGCACTGATCTGACCGCTGTTTTTTTAAGAAGTTAAGCCAAACTTTGCAGCTGCTCTTCTTCTTTGGTGCTCGCCGGCTTCTTCTTTGTTGGTGTTTGCGGTATTTCTTGTGGTCGGCGGACTGGGCATCGAAACTAGTCATCGAAATTAAACATTTTGAACGATCCCGGTTCTCATCGATGCTAGAGACGTGATCCCCAACCCTATTAAAAAGTTAGGGAGTGCAAATATTTGACTCGCTTCAGGTTCGTGCAATCCACACTGAATCCCTGTCTCTCCTTGAGAAAAAGCAATATTTGAGGTGTACTGGAAAGACAGTAGGTTTAGTGGAGAGGAGTGGCTTTGAGGCTGCACAGTAGTGTAATTATTTGGGTCATTCACGCTCCTTATCACCCCAACTGTATTTTCTCATGAGGCTGGGACTGTCAGAAAAACAAGGCATACTCTGTGTTTGTGTACCTATTCTGTGATCGATTGTCACTAAGCACTCCACTCTGGAAACCAGTAGCCAAAACACTCGCCAGTGAGGGTCGGGATGGGGGATATAAATCAAAGATAGACGTGTTGCATTGATCCTACAGACAATCAATACACTTCACATGCACAGCTCAATGCTCTTTGGGTTATGGGCTTCATTGGCCTGGTCCAGCGTCAATTGACATGGAAATGGCTTGGGAGCTTCTGTAGTTAAACCCATCCGTGTACTGCACACGCATAAATAGCACATACTTTCCACTAACCACAGGAGGACATCCAAATACAGCCTGCTGTCACTGTTGGACTCAACCATCCTCAAAGGATGGTTGAAAGTGAGAAAAGAAACTTATGTTGTTGTTTTGAGTTTGTACAGGATTATGGGACAAAATGACATCATAACAAACTGCGGCAGGAGTACAAGCGAGTGTAAGAAATGAGTGCTGCTCCATTTAACGCATGCTCGGCGTCCAGTCCCCAGATCTCCACGGAAAATCAACAATTGCCTCCGCAGAGAGCGGCAAGAGAATGAAATCTTTGTGCACAATGCCACCACTAAAATCACAGCCAATATTATATGTTTGAAATCCACTCAAATATCTGTTTGTTTGCTAGAGCGATGGGATCTACCTGGAAACAATGTGAATGTGAGATCATTGGGGCACAAAATATTGTTATACTGCAAAGTGAAACTGCTGATGCGAGGAGGCATTTTTACTTTTGCCTTGTAGTTGTAATCAAGGCGGCACAGTGGAACACCAAGACAAATCCGCATTCAAATCTGCATTAGCTCAGTTTGTAAAGTCTTGCAGCAGTAGCAGAACCATAAATACAGTGGAACCTTACTTTTAAATGCTGTAAATCTCATTCAATTTGGAAAAATATGAAGTTCGTTGCTGAAAACAACTACTCAAGGCTTGTGCCATATCTCCCTTAGGATCCATAGTCCATGTGTGTTTATATTTGGGCTGTATGGGTAAAGCATATATATATATATATATATATATATATATATATATATATATATATATATATATATACATATATATATACATTTTAGGGATGTCAGATATTGGCTTTTTTGTGGAAAACCATGAAATAGTTAATTTATTTTTAGTTAAAGGGTTATTGTTTAAAGTACAGGTATTTGCTGATTATTATTTTGATTGATAACTTTCATGTTCTTATTTTATATTCTTATTTTATTGCATTAAAACTACTATATACAATATATATATATATATATATATATATATATATATATATATATATATATTTATATATATATATATTTATTTATATAATAAAATATAGATTTTATTTATTATAATTATATATATATACAGTATATATATATATATATATATATATATATATATATATATATATTTTTTTTTTTTTCGGCTCTACTTGCTCTGTAGCTGATGTAATGTGAATTACTACTGTGTTGGATCAATAAAGTTATTATCTCAGCCATCTGAGAAGATCAAATACATTGTTTTTGGTGCCTAACTGTTTCCCAAGCATATCAGTGCATGTGTGAATGTATAAAGAAGAGGCATTAATTGGAATGTCTTTGTAGAAAGGCGCTTTATGAAGTGCATTTACTTCTATTCACTTACAGCGCAGCCTTTTCACATGCAATGTGGCTCAGCAAAGCGCCGTCTAGAGCTAAGTTACATGTTTAGAGCTCACATAGTTGTCGGTTATACTTCATTAATCGTTGGTAGTGTCTTGTTTGTTGTTAGACACCTATTGCGTTGCTGTGTGATTTTTTTTTAGATTTTTCTTTCAAAAACACAGTGAGTAAGACTAGTGTGTGGAATGGTAGCCCCCCCCGCGATTTCTAAGGACCTGGTAAGCTGGTTAGTTTATCATGAACTTTTCTGTTAGCAGCAACATCATGAAGTTTATAAACTTCATGATGCAGAAAGTTCAGCAGTGGAGCAAAATTGCGCTAAAAGCTCTGTATCGGCTTTTATTGCAGGGAAAAAAAAGTGTTTTTTATGCCAGTATCAGCCCGATAATTATCGGTGGCTGATAATATCGGACATCCCTAGGGCTGCGCGGTGGCCTAGTGGTTAGCATGTTGGCCACACAGTCATGAGATCGGGAACATCTGGGTTCGAATCTCTGTTGGGCATATCTGTGTGGATTTTGCGTGCGTGGGTTTTCTCCGGGTACTCCGGTTTCCTCCCACATTCCAAAAACATGCAAGTTAGGTTAATTGGAGACTCTAAATTGTCCATAGGTATGAATGTGAGTGTGAATGCTTGTTTGTCTATATGTGCCCTGTGATTGGCTGGCGACCAGTCCAGGGTGTAGCCCGCCTCTTGCCTGAAGTCAGCTGGGATAGACTCCAGCATACCCGCGACCCTAGTGAGGATAAGCGACATAGAAGATGGATGGATAGTACAAATTTAATTTCCCCTCATGAGGACAATTACATATTCGTGTTGTTACTTCTTGTTTGTCCTCCTGCTGCTGCTTCTTCATCTCAGCATCAGCTGCAGAGGTCCATAGCTGTGTAAACATACCGGGGACCTCTAACCCACCCCAGTTATCGATCCTGTGAGACCCTCTTTCAATCTTCTCCTTCTCTTTCTGTCACATTATTAGTACATTTCTCATTTTCCAACCATACCCGGCCCCCTCCTCTCTGACGCTACCCCTGCATTTAGAACGGAGGAAGCTGAATTGGAGCGAGCTGCATATCCTGTTTGGAGGTAGATGTCCCCGAGGGGAGACAGGCCTGTCGTTGAATGATCATCCCTCACTTTAATCAACACATCTGTCGGGGGGAGCCCAAAAAAAAAAAATCCCCAAGCGTTTTTTCTGTACTGAGAGTTCACTTTTAAAAAAAAAAGTTTTGTGAAAGCTTGTCTCTAATTTTAAAAGTGTATCTCTGCAGGGTTTCTTTGCATGGAGCCACAAAATAAAATGCTAATGCATCAACGGTGTCTTCATTAGCATGACAAATGAGAAGAAATTCGATTTCCTTGTAGAACATATTGAAGGTGCAGCACAGATTAGGCCTGATGCTGCTGTGTCAATAAATGATTCGATTAAATGGAATTACAGAAAAATCTGATCTCCTGATGTTTTCGGGGGAAAATATGTGTCGTGTGATAATATCTGACATCACATAAAGAGACTTTATATAGGTGATCAGGGTGTCCTGTTGACCAATGACAGCCCATGCTAGCTGAGTATGTGTTTAGGAGTGCAACGCTGGTGTGTGTGTGTGTGTGTGTATGTGTGTGTAGCGTACAATTATGTTCAGCTACGTACCCATCGAGCTGTTGACCTTTGTATGCCATTGCGTGGCCACAGATAATGAGCTTTTATGTTCTATTACATCTCTCTCAATACGCAGGTGAACTCCTGACACCTGAGGGCCATCAGGTCAAAGAAATAATCTCGGTCTGAAAACAGATTACACAATGCGGGCAAGCAGGTAATTATCAAGACAATCATAAATTGGAGGAGAGGGGTTGAACTACTTGGGATGGATTCAGCGCAGCGGTGAGAATGTGCCTTATCGCTGTAGAAGAAGATATGTGTGGTAGTTTCAACATAAGTTCTCAACTCTGATAAAAATGTGTAAAAATGTGTTGTTGTTGTTGGAAGTCCAACAACATAGTACAAAATGTAAGCAGCACTGATCATCAAAAATCAAAGCCAAAATAGATTGGCTGACATTTTTTTTCCCCCCTCAGGGCACAGAATCGATCGCAACTGGACTGTTCAGGTAGTCTTAAAAGACGTTGTATCGCCTCTCATCTGAGCAGGCTTCATCGGTTCACACATGCGTTCAACGCATGACTAAAATGACCTGGATGAATGAAAATATTCATAGGCAGTTTGTTTTTCTTATCGTGCACTTTCTATGTTAGATCACCAGAACAAGAACATTTGACTTGGCACAATGCAATTTAACACGTTTGTAGCGCGTTGGCAAGTGAAATTATCTCATTATTTGAAATAATATATCTCTGATTTTTTGTACATTTTAAGGGAAACAAATTAAGCCAAATTTGTTCAACCGTGATGAACGAGTTGCTTCAGTTGGACTGTGCACAGACAGGGATTTGGTAAAAAGCTTTAGTTTGTGTGTCAATGGATGTTAAAATAATATGACCTAACCCGATAGCCCTAACTGCTTTGAAATTAAGGCAGAAAAGAGTCAAATCAATGTCAAAATAATTATTTTTGTTTCTAAAAGGGATGCTCCGATCAGGGTGTTATGCTGCTGATTCCGACACCGATCATCTAGGACTGAAAATGCCCGATACCGATCACATGGATTAATTATAGATTTTTACATTTATTTATGATGAGTGCTAGTGGCCAGGGGTGCCGTACAAAGGGGAAACGTCAGGACAATTGTAAGGTCCCTTGACTGCCAAGGGGGCCCCCAAAATTGGTAATTATTAATAAAATTAGTAAATAATTCATAACATCATTTATTTTTTATGGGACCCATACTTCCTGACTACATCCCTGCTACTGGCTATATGATATGAACATATTTGACTTCCGTTTTACCATATATCACTTGGGCTGTCTCCTTTAAAGAGACGTTGGATGTGAGAGTACATTGGTGGAGCTCAAGCAGGACTTCCAGGTAAGTGAGAGCGCACTCGGTGAAGCCGGTGTCTTCCACTGCTGAGAAAGCCTGGTTATCTCGCCCGATGAATTCAAGGATTTTTGGGGGGGGGTTTGTGACTGTCACGCACATATGGGCGAGTGTTGTCCACATGGCTGCGTTAGCTGGCGTTTGACTGAAACTCACCATGCTCCATCAGGTGTTTGCTCTTCAAATGTGTTAGCAGTTAAGTTCTACATGGCAGACTTGACTGTTTTTGTGTTGGCACGCCTGCGCAGTGTGAAAGAAAGTGGGTGGAGGACGCTGGCCAAGACGTTAGTTAGGGCAAGACACGACATGCACGCAGGGATCGCCGGGGGCTGCAATCCACAAGTGATCTGCTTTTGTGATCGGCGTTGAAAGACATTTATCGGCATATGCCGATCACGTGATTTTTCATGGAAATCGGACGATATTGATCGTTGGCCGATTGATCGGAGCATCCCTAGTTTCTTCGTATGTTTAGTTACACCAGTGGTTCTCAATTATTTTCTGTCATGCCCTCCTAGTGGACTTTTTTCCCGCACCCCCTGATTTGAAATACTGTTGAGAACCTGGAATATGAATGTACTTATCTGTACAAACCACTGTATGATTTGCTGGCACCAGCATCGTTCAAACATGAATAAAGGGCTAACTAACCTTGAAGAAATCGTATAGTATATACGGTAGTATAGTCCCCCCTACCTCTCACGCCCCACACCAGATAGGCCCACCCCCACTGTTTGAGCAGCACTGGGTTAGACCAATTTGCCAGCAACATGCACTAGAATCTAAGAAGAAGAAATGCATTTAAAGTTATTTTCAGTGGATAGTAAAGCTACAGTATACTGCTTTCCAAGCTGCACACTGACTACTCTAAGTTCAATCCATTTCATTTCTATAGTATATTGTCTTTTCAGAAGATATACGACACTTTAATATAATGGTAGCTCACTTTTGTCAGATACTGTATTTAATCTTGCACAGACTGCAGTCTTTTGTACTGTTTCTCCAATATTCCTGTGAGAACACCTGGCTTGAAAGTGTACTGTATGTTCCTCGTAAGTTGTAGAAACTGTGTATTTACCACGTAAATAGTAAATGCCATGGAGACATGTCGCTAAGAGTTGTATCAGCTGCCTAATCATCTGTCACGGTGGGAAAATGGAAAATGAGCCATTAATGTTTTTTATTTTTAGTGGTGGACGTTCAAGGGTCTAGTGCTCGGTCGAAGTCCATTAGCTTCTCAAATGAGCTTTTAAATGCTTCAAATTATTCAAATGTCCCACAGTTTTTGTGCTATTAGGCTAATGAACAGGCTAGATTTGACCCCCCACCCCCCACCCACCCACCCACACACACACACACACACACACACACACACACACACACACATAGAGCTGTGGAGGGTGTGAAGATCTTTCCAGTTGATTTGGCAAACAGCACAAGCATTGCTTTTCACCTGTTCTCAGCAGCTCCAACACAAGCAGACATGTCACGGCTGGGTAGGTGTGAATTGAACGCGGCTGTCTGGATCCAACAGAGTCGCCAATGGAGTCAGAGTAATCCACTAATGTTTTTTTCTGCTTAATTGAGCATTGTTTCGCCAACTTAGTCATTTACATCATCATCATCATCCTGCATTGAACAACTATGGCTTCCCTGAAATTTAAATGACTTTATTGGAAAACTTGAAGAAGAAAAAGTGAACTTAAATTGCCTTGAAGAAAGATAATTACTATCAAGGAGCAAGTCCCTATTTTGTCTTGACCTTAAATATAAGATTGTAAAACAAATCAAAAGTGAGCTGGGTTTTAGTTTGTAACCTGAGTTTTTAGAGAGGGGAGATAGCCAAATGGGTGTGTCATCAGAGAGACAGCACATTCTAAAAATTTAATTATTATTAATTAAAAGAAACCTAAAAAAACAACAACAACTACAACAGCAAAAATGGAAACATTTGCAGTGATTTTACAAGAGTAAAGTCCAAAGATCAGGAGACAAAAAAAGTTGTAATTTAACAAGAAAAAGTCCTAAATATATAAGAATGTCATAATATTAGGAGGAAAAATAACAACATTTTAGTAGCAAAAATTGAAATAGTGAAGAAAGACCTTTCTTTTTTTTTTTTAAGCTGCAATATTCTGAAAAACAAAACAACAAATAAAGTTGTCATTTTTGGAAAATTAGGCTGCGGAAAAAGGTATAATATTATGAGAATATAGTCAAAATATTACAGGAATAAAGTCATAATCATGAGAAGAAAATTTCCGAAGATTATTCAAAAAGAAAGTTGCAATATTTGGACATTTTAAAATAAAATAGGGAATAAAAGAGCAAAGTTGATACTAATAAGGGGCTTTTCGCCTCACAAAGTTGAGATGCAGCTTTTAAAAAAAAATAAAATAAAATAAAATAAAATATCAAAGTGGCCCTTACATCCTTTTATTTTTCAGTATGTGGCCCTTGCTGGAAAAAGTTTGGACACCCCTAACCTGCTCTCTCCCTTGGTATTGTCGTTCACTAGTGGAAAGGGTTTTTTGTATACTACTTTGCAATATTTTGGATCAAAATCTTAATCACGTATTCGCTACCACCAGAAATGGATCATTTACTGCCTTCATTGATGCTTAGACACCCCCCTTATGGGATTTTATTTTATTGGCACCCATCTAACTCAAACCCTGACCCTGATCCTCATCACAAATATCTTCTCCCCAACTCCACGCACCTGCAAAGCGAGTCCTGGCGGCAGACGTTCCTCAGCTCCAGACAGTTGGGTTTATCTTTGTCTTTGTAGGAGCAATCGGGTACGATGGTCTGGCGTCGGCGTTCGGCGCAGCCCTCGGTCTGACAGGGGCAGAAGAGCAGGCGGTGGCTGAACTCGGTGGGCACGCGGTCCAGGAAGAGCCTGAGCGCTTTGTGGCAGCGCTTCTTGCTGCAGGTTTCCCCTTTATTGGGGTCCTCCTTGCTGCAGGTGGCGATGTAGGCGGAGCGGTGCCTTTTGCAGGTGCCGTTAAGATTGCAGGCTTTGGCTGCATCCAGGCAGGGGTTGCAGGTTCTCTCGGCATCGGCACAGTGGAATCCTTTTGGGGCCACTGTGAGCATCCCTAATCAGAAAGAGAGTTTTAGCATCATTATGGAGACCGTTCATTTTCTATACCACTTGTCTTGTTCAGGTTAACAGCACGATCTGCAGCCTATCACAGATGACTTAACGTGAAAGGCAGACGACACCCTAAACTGGTCATCAAAGGGCATTGAGTGAGATCTACAAAAAGTCAGCTATGGAAACCACTACACAACCAATGTTGTCTGTCAATCAGCTGTAAGGCTCATACTGTACCTATTCGAATAGGTGTGGTACACTCTAGACCAGTGGTGTCCAAAGTGCGGCCTGGGGGCCATTTTTGGCCCGTGACTGCTTTTTTTATTGGCCCTCGGCACATTCTAAAAATACAATTAAACAATAAAATAAAATAAAAAAAAAACAACAAAAATTAAAAAATCAGTAATTTTACAAGAATAAAGACAAAATATTAGGGGAGTAAAGTCATTATATGAACACAAAAAAACAGCATAAATTTGAAATATTACAGGAAAAAAGTTGTAATATAAGAAACAAACCAATCAAAGAATGAAGTTGAAATTGTAGGAAAATTAGGTTGGGTAAAGGCTATAATGTTATGATAATAAAGTCAAAATATTATGAGAATAAGTTATATTAGCATGAGGAAAAAATGTACAAGTAGAACACTGAAATATTTGTAAACATTAAAAAGAACAGCCAAAAATGAATACCGTATGAGGAGAAACCATTCATAATAATAATAATAATAATAATACACGTTGTCACTGATAAAATGAATAAATATATCTTACATGTGTAAATATTGTGTGTATATATATATATATATATATACATGTTGGTTTAAAAAAAAAGCGGCCCCCGCTTCTTTAGATTTTTCAGTATGCGGCCCTCAGTGGAAATAGTTTGGACACCCCTGCTCTAGAACGACACAGTGACAGATTCTGATCTCTTATACATGTTTTGCGTTGAAGTACCCAAAAAATCCAACAATGACCTGGGCCCTGAGACTTTATGTCTGTGGAACAACAGTACAAAACTCTGGACCCCAATGTTACCCAGGATTGATTCACACTTACTTATAAACTTGATTAAGTTTGTTCCCCTGCCAAAACACCTGTGAACAATCAAAACCTACCCACAAATACGATAATAACCAACAGATACACATCGATACTGGGTCAACATCATCAATCTGATATAGATCACAAGAGGCTCAGCAGCAAAGTACGATCAACAAACAAAACACTGATCCTTGTGGCTGTGTTCAATACGGCTCATTGCAAGTGTCGCTTGCCACCAATATCATCTCAGCTTGTCTCAGTGAGTCGCTGGAGAGACTCTTGATACTGAAATATTGATTTCATCTGTATATAACCTTGAATAAAATTTAAAAAATTACATTTGCTACATTCCCAACTCTATGTTTATACATAATTTACTCAAAAATATATAAACTACACCATTGATTCCCATAAACCTTTGTGGATAGTTGGCAATATTGGATGTGCAAAATCAGAACCCATTCAACTTTGGCGCAGTTCGGAATAGGACAGAGGAATTTATTTTCAATCCGAATCAACCCTGTTCCTCCAGTGACTGTGACTGTCCAAACTCGAGCACTCTCAACTCCCATTCCGAAGGTGCTGTGTTCGAGCTGAAATGGGCGGGTGAGGCTAGCAACCTTTCCATCTCAATAACAACACCACTACACCGCTTCAGAGGATCATCGACCTGGCAGTTATGTGTACTGTAGTGGTTAAGAGTTTTGTCATTTCCGACCATCTGTGAACGTGACATGAGTCCTGACTGTGTGTGTGTGTGTGTGTGTGTGTGTGTGTGTGTGTGTGGCTGCGTGCAGAGAGGACAGTTGAGTTTGTTGATGTTGTTTTGTCGTGGTTCAGCCAACAGTAGCCTTTTTTTTGTTTTTTTTGTCTTTGCAATGGACCACTTCCATGTCATCCTTACAATATCCGGGTAAATGTCACAATACAATCTCTATCCTTAACGATGGTCGTGAGAGTACAGCGATTGAGACAAGTGCGGCCAATATTGAACACAAAGCGTATTCTTTCACAGCGCACCGCGTTGTAACTTGTTGTCAAGCCAGTCTCATCTTTATGGATTAAAATTACGTTTTTAATTCATTTAGGGAGCTCGTACATAACCACGCGGGAGGCCGGCATCGAGGACCACGTCTCCAGTAAAGATTCCGCAGGGAGGATATAGGCGAGCCAGTCGTGAGTTATCGGCACCTGATATCTGCTGCAGGTATTTTCCATTTGTGGTACCTTATCTTTTAGTGTCAATAGTGTTTGCTAATTTCATAACCCCCCAAGGCTTTTCAATCACATCATTTTTCTTCATGAATACACATTTCCGCATGCAACAATGCGACTAACTGTATTTGTTTTAAACCATTCTTAGCCTGTTATCCGTTATGCAGACCACAATCTTTCCACCTTGGTGGAGGTTTGCACTCTAATGTGTGCGTCTCTCGTCGAGTTCGAGCGTACTCACAGGCCAACACACTGCCATTAACCCTGATATTTGTGGATGACAGACGATGTCATTAGGTGTGCTGAGATACAGCATCAACCGCAGGGCAGAGGAAAAATGCTACACCTTTTACCCCGTTTACTTGTATTCCAGCAATATTAGAGAATTTAACCACCCTCCCCTGTAGATAATGATGTTTCAGAGGTCATGGCGGCATAGTGACACCCAGAGAGATTCATCTCTTATTCAACAGAACCAATCTCGCACTGTGTCTATCAGACAGCCTGGAGCAGGAAGAAGACCATTTGTTTCGGAAGGGTGTGCCACGGACGCCATATTGTTCCAAGCGGTGTATCGCACAATATCAATCCCGCAAATGGGGTTACGTAGCACGCAAGTGGGAAGGACAAATAAGAAGACCCTTGAAATTAATTATTTGGTGTTTTTCGATCCCCGTCTGATAACAGCTACACCCCTCTGTTCTTGGGAAACAGCAGAAGGGGAATCTAAGCATTTCATCACAGACGCAAGGAAGTGCAGTAAATCTTTCTTTCCATTAACGAGGGCTTTCATTTAGATGTATCAAGGTTAAATGGAGCAGGTACTCCGCAGAAAACTAAGAACGGGAGATAAGAGACATGTTACTGTATGTGCTTGACGATAATTCACCCACAAGAGTCTTTTCTTCCTTGTTCCAAATCACGAAAATATTATTTTTTTTCTTGCTCAAATATACAATGACACTTATGTATATCATTCAATGAACAATTGTAAAGCATCTTTATCTGCGCCCTACCCCCTGAGGGAAGAGGAAATATATTCCTCTCTCAAGAAGGTCATATTTGCACCCGTTTATTATCTGTTTGGAGGTGAGGAGGATTAAACAAAACCCTAATGTACTTTCTCGGTGACACTAGGCCTAGCTGTAGGTTATGAGCCAAAAGGATCATATTGTATTTTGGGTCAGATCTCACTGACAGGAGGAAGAAGGATTTTTTTTTTCCTGTTCCCACATGAATTTAGTACAAAAAAAAATAAATAAATGCAGAAAGCAATTTTTACTTTGCTGTTAAGCTATTGCTGCTATGCTCTCATTTTGTACACACTTGTGAGGTGAGTCGTGTTCATTCTACAGACAATCTAATCATTTTAATTCATTTTTTTAGAAGAACACTTATATTTATAGAGGTAGTCCTATAGGTACAGGTGCGTTAAATCAGACCCAACTAGTTTACAATACTGTATAGAACAGAGGTCCTCAATAGGCAGACACGGACCTATTTTTAGTCATTCTTTTGACAAATGCTTGTAATTCAACGTAATGGTTGTCTTATAATGGTCATAATGGTAGTAAATGCATGCACACAGACAGCAGACAGGCCAGTTGCATGTGTACACAATTCCGTCAAACATCTTCTATATAACAGGAGCACTCTGTTTAAGCATATTTTTATGGCTCTACAGCAAAAATGCTACTCACAGGTCCTATACGTGCTCTTCTGTTTTTAAGAATCTACTGCAAACCTTTGTAAATGTTGTAAGTTGTAACTTGTAACTAAGTTTTGTGGAGAACTACATCAAATTGAATGTAAATGCATATCAAATTTGGAAATACAATCATGGAAGAAATGATTAGACCCCCCTCGTTTCTTGTTCATTTTAATGCCTGACACAACTAAAGGTACCTTTGTTTGAAAAAATATAACAATGGCAGCAAAAATAGCTCATAAGAGTTAAATGTGCAATGCTACAGCTACTCATGTAACAACTTAGGTGATTTTGGTTATTATCAAAAAAACCATGGAAGCTGCTAGATATCAGCTCTTAAATGAAACTCTTATGAGCTGTATTTGTTATCATCATTATATTGGTCCAAACTAATGTAATGTGGATCAATAAACTGAAGTAACAAGGGTGGTCTGATCAGATGTCTAATTCATCTGATCAGATGTCACCTTGGTTGGGCGCTCGGTACCAGTAGTTGCAATAATGAAACAAAGTTAACCATTTTTCTCAACAGAGATGAAGAAGCTTCGCAGACTACTACTCAAGATGATGGAGAGACAAGAACGCAACTTAAATGATGACAACAGCTGATTTAAATATGGTTTTGTCGCTTTCATGCTAATGTGTGTTGCCTTTCGTCACTTGGATTCAAGTTAAACGGAACTATCCAGAACTTTCCACAATGGCATTGAAGACGTTATTGCTAATCACACCCAAGACTACATTTTCAATGACAATGGGTCTGTATTCATGTTGTGCTTGTCTTTGATTTTTACATGATACATTCATACATCCGCATGTTGAATGGAACTCAAAGGCTTGTATGAAGTCATTTATGAACTGGTTTTGGCCCATGGGTCACCAGTTGAATAGACATGCCCTTGATCGGGGTGTGCATAATTATCAGGCATTTTGTCCGTAGGCAAGATGTGCCAAAAGTCAGAAATGTACTATCGTTGTACATTGGTACAGAGAGTGATGTTAGACCGGAGTCAAATTCCTAGTGTGGTGACACACGGTGAATAAAGCTGATTCTGATTCTGATTGTCTTCCAGTGTTGACCTTGACTTGAAGACATTTTGGTGTACTGCAGATTGGGCTGTGTTTTCAGTTGCTGGACTGACTTGTCACGAGGCTTCTTTCAAATGCTCATATTTCCCAACAGGAATCAGGAGGCTGCAGTTACTTCTGTTTTGTTACAGTCAATTTGTGTAGTTGAAAGTGCAAGCATTTAGCTTGGAGCCTCAGGCACTGCTGCTGTTTTGTTCCAACTATCCATTCTTCCATTCTGCTTATTTGTTGTTACAGTGCATTTCCAGCTAATGTTGGGATTGAATGACTTGTTAGAATTAAAAATTCTGCTTGAAATTAAGATTTAACCTTGAAAAAACATGCTTTAACACCAATACATGTAATTTTGGTAGTGATTAGGCAAAGGTTTTGGTACAACCTGTAGACATGGTGAAAATGCGCAAAAAAGTGGCACCTGCAAATATTCTTACATGGGTAGCATAGGTTCTTTGATGATTTTCGCCACAAACTTGGGTACTGGATTTCGTGTCGATCACACACACATTAGTGGCGGGTGCTACACATGGGGTGGGGCGGGTGGTGGGGAGGATAGGACTACCAAACAGGTTTTGGGGGGTTTATACGCAAACCAAAAGTGATGTAATTACCATAACCATAGTAATACAAATTAAGATGAATAATAAGGACACGTGTCCTTGCAACTCTGTGCTCAGGCAAGCAAATCAAAGTTGTTTCACGTGTTGAGCTGTAATTACTGCAGGTGTCACAAGATGTCGGGCCACGAGATTAAAATGTGGCAAGATTTATCGGTGAGAAAAAAACTGTCTCGCGATAATAAATAAATTAATCACACAATAAATGAACATGAACTCAGTAATTTTGCCAGCCTCTATGTATGCGTGTCTGTTCCTCTTCTCCCGCCTCTAAACAGACACACAGAGGGTTCACTCTGTGCTGGTTTCCAGCCCCTAGGCGCATTTGCGTCATAAAACAACAGCTTGAACAAAGCGAGCCCTCTTGTCAGTTATACAGTGTCTTTGTCTGTGTGATGGGAGGCGGGGCCGCTAGCATGCACACAGCAGAAGAGTGTTGCGTTGTGAAGAGCAATGCAAGGTAACAGTATAAACTAGGAGGGAAAAAGATGTCTGAAAAGCTAAGTGCCACAGCCCCGGTGGCTTCAAACGTGTCGGTATTCCGAATTTTCTCAAAAGTGGTGGCAACAGAAAAGGCAACGCATCAAACCTCTCCATCGAAAACATGACCACCGACCCATAGGAAAAAAAACTACATATCAAGATGCTGAGCCTTTGTCCTGAGAGTCAACACTCATTAAGACGTTTGGTTGACAAAGTAAGTGTGCACTCACCGAAAGTGTACTTAGCTCCATCGCAAAAGAGTTGAAAAGCCAGCATTTCGAGAAATGTTGCAAACCTTTGACAGACAGTACAAATTGCCTGTGAGAATATTGCAAGCCATATATATATGAATTGAGTGTCTCGTTGAAAAAAAGTGGCATTGAAGAGACAGAGGAAGAGCTGAGGCATGCCCAGAGGAGATGGGGGTCCAGCAGGAGAAGAGGTTTCCAGGGCTGTCCAGTTATATTGATGGATTGCAGCTCCTAAATCTCCCCTGACCATCTGCAGGCTCTAATGTTAGCCACTGGGGGTCCGTGAAGAGAAGGATGAACTACAAAGATTGTTGTGGCCAAGCCAAACCGACTGGGGAGTTGAGCTTGAACTTGGTGCTCGAGCCAAAAAGATGTCCTGGGGTGAGAATATAAGACACAAAGCCCGCTTCCTGGCAGTGCCACAGAGTGCGAACAAACACAAACACACACGCAAACACACTCAGGATGCACTTGTAATGGCAGGAGGGCGAAAGGGAAGGAAGCAAAGGTTGCATATGAGAGGAGGAAAGTGCAGTACAGTATTGTGTTACTAATTGATTTTCCAAGTGCATTTCAAAGGTTTATTTTGCTATAATGCAAGAGGCAGGCAGTTGATAAGATAATGATAAAAGACATATAAAATGGAAAAAAGCTTTCAGCAGAGAGATGGTTTGTCATGACAGAGAGATGTGATGAGAGGATTGCCACTTAAGCACACGCGCACACACACGCACACGCATGCCAGAGAGCGTTTAATTAATCCAGACTAATTCAGGAAAGATGTGCAACTCTTGCTCCTAATAATTAACCCGGCCCATCAGTGGTGCAATCAACAGCTCTGATCGCGACACGCTACACATACCTATTAACTTACCTTGCTGGCAGTTACACCAAATGTTACCAAGGAAGTGTGAGGCTGGCGGAATAAATGAACAGGCAGCTGGATGCACTCAATGATTAATTGAGGCTATCAGCACCAAAAACGTGGTGGAGTGGTGGAGAACTTGCTTGAACATGCTTCGGAGTATCTAAACATTATACTTGTCGGTCAGGGTCATAATGGACCAAGGACTAAAACCGATTTGTGAAAATATACAATTTGGTGCTAAATCTTTGTGTTGAACTGTTGGTTTGTTTCATGTTTTTTTTCAAATATTATTTTGTTGCTGGACACTCAGTATCTGGTTTCCTCTGACTGCATTCTTAATGGTAATATCCTCACTCTAGAGGTAATCCAGCCATTTTACAATACAGTAAGTAATAACACTCCTCCGCCTGTGCCGTTTTTTTTCCTACATGTGCAGCACACAGGGGAAGGCAGGCAAAGAAGTGGGGAGACTGAGACTATGTAGCACAGTTGGAATGTGACGGAGACCCCTATAGGGACACGGAAGCAGAGCGTCTGAAAATAGTCTAAGTCCGCAGCGGCTCAGTCAAACAAAGCGTGGCCATAATGCGCAAACATTTCAAAACAGTGTTTCTTCGTTTATCGCGTGGTATAGGTTCCCAAAATAGCCTGCAATAAGTGAAATCTGGGAAATAGCCAACTTTATTTTTTGACAATTATTTTATATCTTTTAAGTAAAACCGCTCACCATACACTTTATACAATTTTCTCAGACAGGCAATAACATTTTATCACAATTCTCCTTCCTCCTCTGACTTTTGGGTGCAACCGCAGGTGCCTTTCATGGTGCTGAATGTTTCGTCGACATTGTGGATGTTGTCAAAGATTAAACTTGCAAACATACAGCACTTCAGAGTCACACTGCTAGCGATCGAACATCTATTTACATTTGGCAATCCAAACGCATTCTGTACTGAGATTGAGTGACAATGGTCTACAGTCCCTTAGCCAATCAAGACACAGAACACAATGTGTGGGTTCTCCCTTAGCCAATCAGGATGCAGAACACAATGAACGTTCATACGCTGTAAAAAAAAAAAAAAAAAAATCTGCGAAAGGTGAACCGCGATGTAGCGAGGGAACACTAACATTTTGGACAAATTGGATTCTAAAAGTAACTGTGAGCCAGTGATGACTGATGTGTTTGTGTCACTTGTTTTTTTGTCAGGAGACGAGCTGCCGCATTCTAAACATTACATACTCTATACATTCAATGACTTACTGTAATTCAAGCATTATGTAACAAATGCATGGATTGTTCTTTCAAAGTATGTCTGAGGAGGATGCTGTTTTATTTTGGCAAGAAGTCTCAGCTGAAATACGCTTGATTTAATGGTTGAGCTGAGTTATAGAGATGCTGGAAATTTCTTTATACTGATTTCCAACATCCAATATTGTCCAGCACTTCATTACCGATACCAATATCAGCCGATACCGATATAGGCAGCAGCTCCACCCTCAAACTAATGCTGTTCAATGAACGCATTATGCCTTCTTGTATGCATTTCACAAACAAACACTGTTTGAAATAAGACAAATACTGCAATATGCCATACGAGTTATAGGAAAAGTGCCAAAACGCAAACACGTGACTTTGAGTGATTCTTCCTGATGTGCGAGATTAGATCAAAAGCAGTGAAGGAAGACACCTTACGCCCCCCGTCGCATAACCAGCGCTTTATGTCATGTTCCGCACGACAGATAAGACTTTAATTTTGGTTTTCTCTAGTTTATTTTGGTTTTCTGTTTCCTGTTTGGCATAATGTGCAGCTGCTTTGCGGCGGCTGGAAAGCACGTGCAGCGGTACCTGTTTCTCATTAGTCGTCAGCGTTACTGTTCAGGTGAAGCCGCATGACAAGCAAAGAGCAAAAGTTAACACTTTACAGTCATTGAAGATTGCTTATTTACAATCCAAAGGCCAAACTTTGAAGTAATTTCATAGTAATTCAATAACTGCTCTGTGGAGGACGGTGCAGTTTGATGAGGCCTCACTCGCGCACTGGTATCATTATCGGTAGAAAAACTGATACTGGTATCATTATCGATAGAAAAACTGATACCGATATGATCCAATATCTCATTTTTTTAGGCCAATATCGGCCAACTTGACATCCCCTACTGATTCGTTTGACGCAGTCGAAAATGACCATAAGGTTCCTTGCAGACAAATGGGAACAAGAGGACAGAGGACAGAGGACCAATAAAATTGCCATTTTCGTGCAGTGGGTTTGTTTGACCAAGTTTGACCGTTTCATTTTTCGTTTTGTTCACATTGAGGAAATCAGCCCCATCCATGACTGCACATCTTGCAGACATTTCTGTGAAGTTTTCATGATAGCTTGGCTATCACTTGACATAACAGGCAGATAGTTGTGAATGTGTTCTGAAAAGCAGTGAAAATAAACTACAACTAAATAAGGAGAAAGGAGAAGTGCCAAAATTGATATCTGTGGGGCCCCACAATTGAGACAGTGGCCCAGGCTTACAGAAAAACTACTGTTTGTCAAATAAGATTGAAACCATTTTAGTGCTATACCCTAAATGCCTACGCATGTCTGCAGGCGAGTTCAAAGAATGCTGTGGTCTACCGTGTCAACAGCTACTGTTAAGTCCAAAAGCACAAGTCAACAGCTAAAATCAGTTGATTAAAAACTTTCAAAAGAGGGCAGTTGGGCTGTGATTTTAACTCAGACTGAAATTGTTCCACAATAAGTTTTTCCACAATTGGCAGTTGGGAAGCAACCAAACATCAGGGAGGAATTCATCATTTGGACAATACTGGACCTGACAGAGTTGACATGTGGAAGGTTTATTCTTTGTTAAATCGGAGAGAGACACCGAGTGAAAACACTGAAGGACGGTATGGCATACTGATGTGGTCAAGGAGGAAGTGTCAATGGTGGAGATTTCTGTGTAAGAAAGCGGAGAGGAGGGCACAGCTTGTTTGAGTTACATGGATTTATCAGATGGTTCAACGTGTTAAGAAGCACCCGAGAGTTGTGCCTATTGTTTCACACAAGATTTGATCAAAAAGTGCTTTGTGTAGCTTTGACTGTCCTCTGATCTTCAGCTTTCTTAGTATATGTAAAAAAAAACAACCTAAGGTGGTCTTTGTTTCATTTACGCTGAGGCCGAATCTACATGCTTGTCTGAGCTCATGAGTGGTCTCCTTTGGCCATGGCTATCACAGGCTTGGCTCGTTTTTGCCCACATAGGGCCACTTGGTCCAAAACCTTGAGGCAGGTGTTATTGAAATAAGACAGCCCGTCTGGAGCATGCAATTCATCTTGACCCCAGATGAGTTCAAAGCTTCAGAAGACGCAGTCTGAGGGTTTATCGTGCAGAGATGCATGGACTACGCTGGCTGTGAGAAAATGTCACAGAAAACAGTACACGATCGGACAAATGTGTTTCAATTTCACTCAGTTGTGTCCAACTGAGTGAAATTAAAAGAGTCTATCAGCAAACATGGATATTAAAATCTTAAAAAAAAATTAAAACAATTAAAAACTGTTCATAACTCCAAGTTAAGCTTGTCACGATGTCTGTGAAGTCGTGTATACAGTCTTTATTAAACTCTGGTGGGCAGTACACCAGAACGCACAAGACCAGACTATCAAAGCTTATTACAAATTCCTTAAGCTCAAAGCTGGAAAATGAATCTGTCGGTTCCTGCCGGCAGATGAAGCTGGATTTGTGCACTGTTGCTAACCCTCTACCTCCCACTCCTCTATGTCCAAGGCGTGCTGCAAAATACGCACTGTGGAGGTAAAAAGTTCTGAAAATGAGGTAGAACCATCAGCTTGGAGCCATGTCTCTGTGAGCAATAGTCTACACGATAAAGAAAAGAAATCATTCAGGAGGAATGTTTTATTCGCTAGCAATCGAGCATTCAAAAGGCCCAGACTGAGAGTCAAATCCTCGCTACCCTGTGGGGAGCTACGGCACAGTGCCCGGAGGAATTCAAAATCCACACCGCGGCGTCTGCCCAAGCGACTGTGGAGCGGCGTCTCAAGCGGCAAATGATGCAGGCTGGGGTCCAGTCACACAGGAACAACAGGCTGGAGCCACAATAATCCAGGCATTCTCCAAGGCGCAGGGCATCCAGGAGTGAGGAAGAGTGAAATAACTCCAGAAGTAGACCTCCGGTAAGCCTTAAATCTCACTAGGAAGCCTCCATGTTTTCCACGCTTCCTAGGCTCTTTCCTTTGCGTGAAGACAGGTGAACGCAACAAGTAGGCTGGGACTGATGCCAGGTGAGGAGGGAGTTCTGATTTATGATCATTAAATTTGTGATTTAAAAGCAACGCTTGTGATCTGTTTAGATCAAGTAGTGCCTGGCGGTCATATACAATCAAACCAGAGATTTTTTGGCACACCATCTTGAACATTTGTATCTATTGTGGCTCACCACACCGGCAAAGAAAAAAGAAATCAATCAACTGATGTTGCAAAAGAGGTGAATCGATCAATAAAACCGATCACAAACTAATCGAATATGGACTGTACAATTATGACACGGATTCATATTTTTCAATCATTCAAATTTAGAGGGGTTTTGCATTTGCAAGAAGTGTCATCTTCTTACAAACGACCCGATCTACCGAAATAAGAATCTAAAAACGCTACACTTATGGGACCATAACGTTATTTTATTTGTTCTATTACAACAGGAAGTGCTGAAAAAAAGACAAGGTTCTGGAGGAAGTCATAGCTACTTGACAGCTTTGTTACAAAAAAAAAAAATAAAACTAAACTTCTATACTGTACATATTTTGTGTAGGACGTTCAATGTAGACGACTTCTGCCATTTGGTCTGTCTGACCAGCCATTCAACAGATTTGTGTGCAGGTACAGTAAATTGTATTTGGGAGCAGATTGTACAACAGTGTGGCATGCTGTAAAGTGGTGTTCAGTGTTAATAAACACATGTGAATTGCCGTCAATTTACGTGATTGCATCCGTTGATGTAAATAAAGTTGTGTGAGCACATACAGCAGCCATTGTTTGTGCGTTCTTGGATATAACAATGTTGTCAAGTTGTTGCTGATGTGGATCAAGTCACGTTAAGTCAGTGGTTCTCAATTATTTTCTGTCATGCCCCCACTGGGGGACAGAAATGTTTTGGCGCCCACCCAATCTGAACTAAACTGATAGTATCTGTTTATTTATCCGTGCTGTACAGACTGAACTCGAAACTGAAACCAGCGAAATGCAACAAAATGGAGAGCATGCTGAGTACGCGAAATTCATACATGTTGGCAGGTTTGCACTGCCCTCTCACTGTCCCCCGACAGTTCATCGCGACCCCCCAGGGGGACCCACCCCACTATTTAAGAAGCACTGCGTTAAGTCAAGTGCGGATTCCCTCCTCTACCTTCCTCCCTTTCCGCTCCTCACCTTGCCGTCAACAAGAGTCCTCAATGAAGGTAAAAGTGATGTTTTATATTCATGTATCCATTTTAATCATCATTTAGAATTATTTCCCAATGTCTTCTGCATGCAAAACTCAAAATATTCTCTAAAATACCGACCGCTCTCAGGCTCTACAACACCTGCACCACCTGAACCATGTCGTAGTCACTGTTGTCACGATCTATGTGTTAGCCTGCGTGACAGTTTAGTGTGTTTACACTTTTATGCCTTAGTTCCTGTTCTATGCTCTTATTTTGGTAGTACTTCCTGTTTTGCCTGGTGTGTGTCCGCCTGCTTTGCTTTCTTCTTTGTCTTGCACCTGTTGCTAATTTGAGTTGTCCTATTTAGTTCAGGTGCGTGCATCTTTCTGTGTTGTTGCATTTCGTTCTTTCGTTCGTTTGTGTCGGTGTCTGTGTAAGCCTGACACGCTACTGCAAAGCGTTCTTTATCGAGTTCCTGCCGCTGCGCTGCAGCCATCATTAAAGATACGTTTTTCCTGCAACGAGTGCCTGCTTTCTGCATACTGGGGTCATCGCCACTATGCCAAGAACAAGACGTGACAACTGTGTCACTATGCATTCTTTACTTGCACATCTTGCTTGCTGTGTAACAAGTGAATTTCCCTGCTGCGGGATAAATAAAGTACAATACAATACATACATAAAAAATGAAAGGAAGAATGAAAAATGAACATTTTCGGTGTCATTATACATTATATCCTATGGGAGAAATTGCTCTGGTTTACTTGCGATTTGGTTTTCGTTTGACCTTTTGGAACTGATTCATAACAAAAACCGAGGTTCCTCTGTACATTCTATCTGCAATTTGATGTTTTGTTCACCCACTTTTTCCCCAAAGTGTATGTTCTTTTCCTTCCCAAGTAATTGCTTTCCGTCAGCCTAATTTGAATTCTGCATTTCATATATCATCCCTTACTCAAGGGACGCAGAGCTGCAGAGGGGGGGGGGGTTCATCCCAGGTTAGGAAAGAGGCTCTTGGCTCTGCGTATGTTCTCAGTAATTAGGAAGGGTGCCAAAGTTTGGATTTAATATGGCCCTGGGTGAGTGTGCAAGAGCTTGTTAGGGAAGTCTTTAGTCCGGACCCTGAGGAGCATGTCAAGCATCGCTGTGTCAAAGGCCTCATCAGTCATTAACGCTGTGCTCGCCTTCGCAGCGGGGTCTGCACAAGGCGGAAAGATGGTCTACAACATCATCTCCCCTAAGCCTCAGATGGCAAATTATTTAAAGACGTCATCAGAGGAAGAGTTCAAGAAGCGTCGTCCTCCTCGACGCGACCAGCTGAACTTTACCTCTGAGTTGGAAATGATTGCTGTGAAAGCAGCCTGGGTGAGCGTCATCTGATGAGAACATTTCGCTGTGTGAAGTATGAATGTAAATGTGTGTGGAACAGCCGGGGCAGAATGAGAAAGGGGATTTCAATTCGTTGTAAAGCACTCTTCTAAATACTCAAGTTGTTTGCTGTATGAGCATCTGCGGTCTGTGCTTCTGTTTCCTTTAACCTTACCGAAAGTTGACGGTTCCCAGTTTAGATGTAAAAATCTAAAAATAGTACCCATCTTGCTTGCTCGAATTAATGTGTTCCTATCGCTTCATTGTTTTTATGACCGGGATAACCCGCAACACAACAGTCTGATAACAATAATCGTCAATAAATGAAACAGAGCCAATAGAGGTAAAGCATTTCTTCCTGTCACACACACCAACGACCTGCAGAAAGGCAGCCACAACACGGAGTCTTGTTTGAAAAAAAGTGTCTCAAAGGTTTGGAGCTCTCAAACAACTGTCCAGCAGCTCAGACATATGATATTATTTTTTATTGCAATCTATCAGTTTTAATTGATTTTAAAAACATGATTAAACATATATGTCTTAAAAATATTTTTCCAAAAACGTGCAATACGGTGGTAGCTGATCCAGGAATGGTATTTGTGCTATTCATCTGCCACCACACAAGAACTTTGCGTTTTTTTGGTTGCTCAATACAACAAAAGTGGTCGAGAGTTAAGATAAAATGTTGGTCAATTGTTAACAACGGTCGGTTGTGTCACAGCTTCATTTTGGACTGTGATGTTGAAATGTGAAAATAAATTCATCTTTATTTAGATGCCAATAAAGATGCTCCGATTTATTTTTCCTTTGAAATGTGCGAACCTTCTTCAAAGTTGGAAATCATTTTTCAGCATTCACACATGACCAAATACTACAACAAAAAAACAATACATGTTTTCAAAAAAGATCTACTATTTATGCTATTCAATTAATTAATTAAATGCATTTAAATGTGTAATTTTTTTTATGATTCATTATTATCGTAGTGAAGGCTGCGTTTTTATACAGCTCTTCGGTTATTATATTCAACTATTTCTTATGTCGTTAAGCTGCTTCAGCTAAGAGCTCTAACAATGTGTGTGTGCGTGTGTGTGTCAGGTCTAACACTAACTAACACAACAAATTGTGCAAAGAAGGAACACAAACAAACTGACGGGACAAGTCGCCACTTCAAACATGCTGATTATTTTCCCCCCCAAAAAAAGGTTTTGCTTAAGTAAGCTTCAAAAAGCAAAGGCTGACACCACGATCCACACATAATAACGAAGCATATAAATACACACAAGCTGTACAGTATGCAAAGCAAATCATGCGCGGCCAAACCCATGCAGAGATACCCTCACAGCCCTAATGACTAGAAAGCCACGTTAGCTGCATGTATAAAAAGACCTAAGTAATGGTAATTGTTGGGAGGACAATGTGGAAATGTCAAACACTTCAACAGCCTGCCGCACATGGCCGTTACACTGCTCCTTTTTTCTTTCTTCCACCAGCAGTGGAAAGCTCTCGGAGTTTAATTGGATAGGAGGCACACTGAGCGGCGATGAGAAGCTTACTGGCGAGCGTTAGTAGCTCCGACTAAAAGATGTTCAACTTAATTCCTGGAGCAACCCTGGTATTCACCATTCTAAGCTGCCCTCTGCTCCTAATAAAGTTAATTAGCTCAGCGCTGGGTCAAAAGACCACAGTGCATTTCATTCACAGCATATTAACAATTACACTTAATGATGTTCCATGCATGCTGTATGTAACGTGGGGTTCATTTGTGCTTTGATGAGGTCATAGGGCAACATGGGGGATGGAGTCCTGATTTAAAGGAGGCTATTGACTATGCTACAGACCTTTCTATTATGACCAAGTAAAGGGTAGTTCTGAACTGACATGTGTTTATGATAATAAACTATGGTGTTATGATACTAAACTGGATTATCCAGTGAGTAATTAAATTTCGTAAAAAAGATTACCAGTGACATTAGTTAGCTACAAGCCAAATGTGTCTGGCAGACTTTTGAAGATACAATCCACTCCATTCCATCCATCTTCTATGCCGCTTGTCCTCTCAAGGGTTGCGGGGGTATGCTGGAGCCTATGCCAGCTGACTATGTGTGAACAGTGCAGGTTGAAAAAGCTTCTATTCATCTGTACATATCACAACGGAAAGTATTTTATCTGCACTCTTCAGTTTTAGTTCTTTTTTTTTTGTTTGTTTTATGGAATGATTATAATTAAGTGATTTTACCCTCCTTTTCTGTAAAGCACTTTGAATTACCTTGTGTACGAATTGTGCTCTATAAATAAGCTCGCCTTGCCTTACACTTTATAATCCAAACACAAGTTGTGATTAATAATGTTGAGTCATGTGCATTAAAAACTGGCTACTGACTGCCAGACAAATCAAGTAGAACAAAGACGCCCTGATGTCCACACTTTTATCCAAGATGTTAATGTGTGTTTCCTAACCAACACCACACCCCTCCACATGGGACGTGATTAGCATTTTTTGTGTCAAACTGCTAAAGCAAACCACAGAAACACACAAAACCTTATTTCCATAACATATGGGACTTGCACAAAAGTCACCTACAAAGGTTTTCTGCCTTTTCGTTGCATGACGTCTACTACTCTGTAGCGTCATCGTGGTCCAGCCGTTCAGCACCAGGCTGCATGCGTTGTCCACACCGACTCGACTCCACCAAGCACGAAGCTAACCAACCGAACTTGCCGAGGCAGGTGTGATGTTATTTGCAGCCTTTCACTAACCCGCAAAAATGATACAAATGCATCAAAAAAAAGAAGCGGCGCCACAGTCGGAAACGAAGATGATTCATATTCTAAGGTAACTAAACTCGGTGGGGCGAGGAGCTGTCTGCCAACGCCACACGTAGGACTGTAAATAAGACAAATGTTCCTTCCTATTGTACTCGCGTTTTGACTTCTTATATGGATTGTGTGGCATCAAGGAAATCAGGGAAGTATGTTCAATTCTCTTTCACAGCTTCAAATTCTATTAGCAGCATATTCCCCGTGAGACCAGGACATATGAATAGTGAATACTTGGGATCATGGGTGTCCTATATACAGTATATAAAAGTCTTTGCTTGAAAAAGAGTTGAAGGCTAATGCTCTCCACGTTAAAGCAGCTTTTACATGAAGACCACCATTAAATCCAACAGTACACGAGCAGATGCAAATGTTGAGGAGGAGTGCTTCAACCACCACAAATTTTGAAAGTTGTATACAGTATAAAAGTCTGCCTTTACAACGATAATGGTCATTTTTGATTGACAGTGTGAGAGAGCTATTCAGTTCAGTTCAGTTCCGTGCAGTTCTCCACCACCGCAAACTACGACCACATATTATAGTCTTATCTTGAATAAAGCACGAATACAGCCGCAGGCAATATATGCAAAGACAGCTGAATGCATCCTGTGACACTGGTTGACGTCTAATTTGCTCTCAAACATATTCCAATAGGAAAAAGTGAATTCCTTTATTCCACACTCAAACTGTCATTAAACAATTTTTAACTGCACAAGTGATATTTTATATATATATGGATAAATATATATAAGAAACATTCTTAACTTTTATAACTGTGTAAAAGAAGTTAAACTGTGTATAGTAACACTAAAATAAAGTACAAGTAAACTACTCACCTGTTGATGTCTGATCAACACAACGGAACGCAAACAGGAGGGTGTTTGCACAGCGATACTGTCACCTACGTAGTAGTGTTTTACAGGCATTGCTAGTGGTATGAGTGACGTGTGGTTGGTACGTCGGTGCATATAGTTTTAGTAATCGGAAACAACCAACTGATTATGTACATGGAAAAAAATACTAGGGCTGTCAAAAAGGACGCTTTAACATCGGTAACAGTTTTTTGTGTAAATGCATCATGGCAAGCCACACCTTTGTTATGACGGCAGACGGAGGCAAGTTGGCGTCCCCACAGAGTCGCACAGAGTCTGACCCTCTTTAATAACTTTATTCTGACCCTAACACATTAACAGCAGTGCAATTCCAACACCAAATATGTACATGTTCAACTCACAAATACCTCTCTCGTCTGTTCATCCTCGGAACGACTCTTTCTTAGTCTCGAGGTGCATTCATGGACCGTCTGAACTCTGAACATCACAACAATATCTTTATTGTTGTGTGGTCTAAATAAATGGAAAGACAAAGAGAAACAGGAAGTGGCTGCTATTATCAGCATTCAAGTGTGCTCGGAAATCCCAGAAAATACACTCAAAACGTGAATTTAACATAAAGTACGTGGTGTCTTGGACCGCACCCCCCACCCCATTGCTCAAAATAACGATGATTAAAGTGAGATTGAAATTGTTCTGCTATATTAAAGAGACTAGTGTTAGACAAATAGATTTTCAGACGTGTGGTATCTTTTAGCTTGATTTACATTTTCAGTTCATTTGGAGCACAAATATATATAATCCTGTCATGCCATATAGCTTTCTGTTAATAAAATACAGAAAAAATGGGAATATTTCAGCCATATTTGTGCATGATGACTAATCATGATTAAGGCGGCAACTTTGATTAATATGATGAAACACTGTAATCATTTGACAGCCCTAAAAATTACATGTTTTTGTTGCAGTACAAAGAGTATTGCTGCTTTGAGACCGACATTTCACACATATTCTCTTCTGTTGCAAGATCCTTCACTTCTGTCATAGGACTGGTCATCAATTAGGTGACACCAGTGCCTGTGAAATGATGATGGGAGATTAAGTTGTCACATTTCTTTCTCTCAATCACTGGCACACACCCTGGTAGTCTCTGCCACGGGTCACTGAATGGAAACACATGAAGCTTTTAGTGCAGGGGTGTCCAAAGTGCAGCTGTGGGGACATTTGTTTTTTCATTGGCCTGCGGCACAGTCAAAAAATAGAATTTAACAGGGAAACTAAAGACACAAAACGATCAAAAATGTAAAAATCTGCAGTCATTTTACGACAATTAAGTCAAAATATTAAGAAAAAAGTTATGTAATGAGAAAAAGTCATAATTTGAATTTTGTAATACCATAAGGACTAATAATAATGGTTAAAAAGTGGCTGTACTTATATGAGAGTACAGTCGAAATATTAAAAGAAAAAATAATGTCATTTTAGTAGCATAGACTTGAAATTTTAAAGAAAAAATAAGTAAAAATCATTTTCCCCAATAAATAAATAAATAAATAAATAAATAAAATAAATAAAAAGTCAAAGTCAATATTATAAGAAACAAACAAATCAGAATAAAGTTGTCATTTTTTGAAAATTACGTTGGGAAAACATAATATTATGGGAATAAAGTCAAAATATTATGGGAATATAATCATAACATTACAAAAAGAACATTTAGGAAGATTATTTAAGAAGAAAGTTTCATTAATTTGGAAAATACACAAAAACAGCTAAAAGGGGGGAAAAAAGAGCAAAGACTGAAGTTCATACTAACAATACGCCTTTTCACCTGTATCACAAAGCTGAGGTGCAATTTTTTTCTTGAAATATATATAACTACTTAGCATATCTACTGTATATAGTATGTGTTGCTTTACAAAATATCAAAGTGGCCCTTTCATCCTTTCATTTTAACATCCCTGCTTTAGTGCATGTTTTCCATTTTGCTGAAACATTCTACACAGAGTTTTCAAGGTACTGCACAAAGCGCTTATGAAAAAAAAATGCTGATGAAAGAGCTGCCAGAGTGGTCGCTGTCATTTTGTCTGTCTACAATTAATCAATTAAGAAACTAATTGCAGGCAATTAGTCTTTCCGCTTTTCAGCACAAGCTGTAATCTTCATATGCGTGTTTATCATGTGTCGGTCAGTTTTTACCAAATTCAAGAGTACATGTAATGCATTTTGTTTTTACAGCACCCCTAACTTCTTCTTAAAGTTTTACGCCAGTTAAGAATTATCATCAGTTTCGATGTGGCACTTGCAATGTTGTTTAGATCATCAAGATGATCATATATTAAAATATGAGTAAAATTCTGCACGCTACATTCCTCCATGCTCTTCCACTTCCACATTGCTGTGGAGTGGGTTTTTACATGCAAAAATCCATGCCGAGCGCTTATCAAATGCACGTCTGCCACCTTGTGGCCGTTTTTATGTCTTAAAACTGCTCTAAGAGTGACATCTTTTATTGTGCAATTGTGTCATCGCTTCATTTTGCCTCACGCAAAAACACGTAAAAGATGTATAAATATGTCTTTGGGCGTTTGGGTTTATAAAAACGTATAAATACATCTTTGGTATTGAATGAGTTAATAAAGGTCTTATAGTGGTGACAGTTTGACCCAGATTATTTATATTTATATTATCATTTCCAATGGGAGTATTTCTTTGAAAAACGATTAAATCAGAAATCAGACAGGAAATCAGGAATGGGTTATGTTCAACCTTTTTTCAGGTGGTCCTCGGCTTACAAACGAGTTCCGTTCCTAGACCGTGACAGTGGCCTGGTCCGTGAAGTTGAGTTTCAGTGCAAGTAAGAATTTAGAACTACATTATACCAAACTAAATTATACCTACACTATACCTAACTAAATTATACCTACCCAACCATACCATAACTCCTAAGTCGCTCACAGTGTACACACAACACATGAAATACATATAAAATACAATAATACAAAGATTAAATACACACATTTAATGAAACAGTAATAAAAAGACAACAACTCCTTACTTTTATCCCTGTGGCCTTACTACCTTCTTAAAATATTGTCCCAAGCTAGTCTGAATAACCTGTTCTCCTCACAGATGTCACTGTAACAGCTCACAGAATCCATGACCCCTCGAGCATTCATTTATAATCTTTATTCTTCTTTTCTATTCCTCTGTGATGGGTGTGACAGTCGAGCAGTTGAAACCAAAAGAGCGGCCAATATTTCTGGGCTTTTCTCCTCTCTGAGCTTTTTATGGTGTTTATTTTCACTTTTATGATGATGGCTTTCCTTTTCTTTGATGCACTGCCGCTTGGGAGACATAATGAATGGTAAAAAGTTAACTAATAAGCGCTAGCACCGCTGGCGTGTTGCCGTGCGTCTTCCTCAGTGTGGCTGAGCAGGTACGGACTGTCTTATTCCACCCAGCACAAGGCAGACCCGCATTGTTGTGCTGAACACCACGCGGAGCCTTCATGCTGTATCTGGTTCTCGAGGAAGTCTCGTGTTTATGGGCCAAATTAATTCATTTATGGGAGCACATTCGTAACCACAAAAAGTCCTAGCAGGGAACGCCGTAACCCGAGGACCACCTGTACATGATTGCGCCTCATCTTTCCCTCATTCCATCATTCTTTCTAACATGAAGCCCAGCCAGTCAGCTAACATGTTGTGTTGTCATGGGAATCGTGGAAAAGTAAAGCGGACTTAAACAACATGAGCACCACTACAACTGCAGGAGCTTTGTGAGTATGCACAAACCCTTGCAGTGACCCAATCCAAGGTACTGAAGCGTTCTGCTCACACATGAAAGACAGGCTGTGCTTAATGCGCTATATTTTGCAACAAAAATAGTAGGGGGTAGGGTTTATTATTCTTTACGCCACATTATTTTTGTACAAGATCCTTCTAATTTAGGAGTAATGGCTATGTGAACAAGATTAGTTGCGCATGTGAGCGACATGAATATAAGAATGTAACGTGTCATGTGTTTTTTTTTTTTTTTTCCGATTTAGGACAGTAAAAATAATGTGCATGATGCGCACATGCAAAATAGTGTACGCTGGTGTCAGGTATCGTCAAATCAAACGGTGCTCATAAAAATAAAGTGCATTCATTTAGGTCAAGAAAAAAATAACGTCCCTGGATAGAATTTTGCGTTAATTAGTTAATATTGTGTGAAGCCAGGAGGTCAGTTGATGACATTTTAGCTTGGCATAATTGGGAGTTCAGTTGTATTTACGGAAAACGAAGTAGAGCGGAGTAAAGCGAATGCGGTCGCTTCAGTTTAGACAGACCCAGCTTTGACGAGGCACGGATTCATTAACATATAATCGTGTTTCTCATAAGACAGTATAATGGGATTGTCTGCGAATGCAACGCAACTCTGTACAGTAGGTGGCAGTATGCATTGTAAATACTCTTTTTAACATACCTCATACACACCTGGGTCCTCATTTGTAAAACTGCAAAGACTCCTGGTGTCATCGCACTACTTTTCCCAGTCAGTTATAAACAGTCACTGCTAATTGCTCATCAATATGGTGATGCCTGTAAAGATCGCGTGTTGGACTGTCAGTGAGGGAAAGATGAATACGGCAATTCATATTTTTTAGTCTTCAGGCTTAGGAAAATATATTTTCACTGTGTTGGCTCCCTCTTTAGGTGTGCAAAGTAGGCTAAAATACGCATCTACCGACCTATGCCATTCAATTAAAAATATAGAAAAATAAACAATACTTAATTAATTCGACCCACATTGTAACTGCATGCAAACAACATAACTAAGTTAAATACGAGGGGTGTCCCGATCTGATATTGATATCGGACCAACCAAAAATGTATCGGATCATATCGGACTGCATCTAAAATCTCCGATATTGACAGTCCAATACAAGTGGTCCATTCCAGGCTCCGCACCAGCACTTCTATCCAGCAGCAGCACTTCTATTCAGCATGCAGAACCCACATGACCACAACAGCGTGAAAGCGTGTTTAGCAAGGAGTAGGAGTGATGGAACAACATGGCTTCCTGAAACATCCACCGCTGTTTGACATGTTTTCAAAACGTGAGAAACTCCCACAGGACGGCAAAAACTCATTGGCTG